>NC_064921.1:769966961-770269992 GCF_023897955.1 Schistocerca gregaria
TTTGAGAGGAAGATGGTCTATAAGATTCTTCACGTATGCTATATTCAACTAAGTCCCCCTATCAATAATCCCCATAAAACTAAAATTATCAGTTCCAAATACCACTAAAGGCTTCCCTATATAAACACTACCCCTCGTTCTTCTAACTACCTAGTTGGAGAGGCAGCAAGGTACCGTCTTGCCCTTGGTATGGCAAACTGTCCCTAAAGGGCGGAAGAATCAGTAGTTATCGACGGCCTGAGTGTGCAGAAGACAATGGAAACCACTGCATTAAAGACATCTAACATAATACGTAGAACATATCACGTATAACAGAAAAATCATCATGGTAACCTCTCCGTTGGTAAAATATTCCCGAAATGTGCCGGACATGCATCTCCCGGAGAGGACTGCCAAGGGAAAGGTGACGACGAGAAAAGGCCGGATAACCAACGAAACGAGTCTGAGCATGGAATAGCAAAAGTCTGTGTTAGCGAAGCTAGGGAATCTGAAATGGAAGTGTCAAAGCTCAGTCTAGATAATATATTGGGGTCCGCGAAGTGAAATGGAAATAAAATAAGGATTTATGCTCAGCAGAACGTAGGCTAATATCGACATCAGCACAAAATAACATTATAAAAGTAGAATTCGTCATGTATGCGAAGGTGGGGCAAAGAGTGAGTTTCGGTAAACAGCGGAGTGGTTGGATTACTGTCACTAGAATCGACAACAAACCAACCGCAACAACAACAGTTCAGGTATACATGCTGACGTCACAAGCAGGGGGCGAAGACAGGGAGTGTCTGAGGACACTGAACGTGGAATTTAGTGTATGAGAGAGGCGAAAATCTAGTGTTATGAGTGATAGTAGCGTGGTAGTAGGGCAAAGAATAGAAAACAGGGAAGAATATGGGCTTGACAGCAGCAATTTTTGTTTAGTCTTCTGCCTGCTTTGATGCGGCCCGCCACGAATTCCTCTCTGTGCCAGCCTCTTCATCTCAGAGTAGCACCGTCCTCAGTTATTTGCTGGATGTATTCCAATCTCTGTCTTCCTCTAAAGTTTCTGCGCTCTGTTGTCCCCTTTAGTACGATGTAAGCCATTCCCAGATGTCTTAACAGATGTCCTATCAGCCTGTTCCTTCTCCTTGTCAGTACATTCCACGTATTCCTTTCCTCTCCGTTAACGCGCAGAATCTCCTTATTCCTTACCTTATCAGTCCATCTAATTTTCAACACTCGTCTGTAGCACCACATATCGGATGCTTCGATTCTCTTCTGTTCCGGTTTTCTGACTACCGTGTTTCACTGTCAGGCGATGCTGTCCTCCAAACTTATGTTTTCAGGAAATTTCTTCCTCAAATTAAGGCCTACGTTCGAGAGTAGTAGACTTCTCTTGGACAGGAATGCCCTTGTTGCCATTGCTAGTCTGCTTATGATGTCTTCTTTGCCCTGGCCGTCATTGTTTATTTTGCTGCCTAGAAAGTAGAATTTCTTAACGCCATCTACTTCGTGACCATCAATCCCGATGTTAAATTTCTGTGTTCTCATTTCTGCTACTTCTCCTGACTTTCGTCTTTCTTCGATTTACTGTCAACCCATAATCTATTCATTTCATTCAACAGGTCATGCAAATCTTCTTTACTTTCCCTCAGGACCGCAATGTCATCAGCGAATTGTATCATTGAAATCCTTTCATCTTGAATTTTAATCCAAATCCTGAACCTTCCTTTTATTTCCATCATTGCTTCTTAGATACACTGATTGAACAGTATGGGCGAAAGAGTACATCCCTGTCTCACAGCTTTTTTAATCCGAGCGCTTCATTCTTCGTTGTCCACACTCACTATTCCCTCTTCGTTGTTGTACATATTGTATATTACCCGTCTCTCTCTCTCTCTCTCTCTATAGCTTATCCCTATTTTTCTCAGAATTTCGAACATATTTCACCATTTTACCACTGTCGAACGCTTTTTCCAGGTCGGCAAATCCTATGAACGTGTCTTCATTATTCTTTAGTTTTGCATCCAATATCAACCGCAACGTCAGACTTGCTCTCTGGTGGCTTTGCCTTTCCTGAAGCCAAATTTATCTTCATGTAAAACATCCTCAATTTTCCTTTGCAGTCTTCTGCATATTATTCTTGTCAGCAACTTGGATGCATAAGCTGTTAAGCTGCTTGACCGATTATTCTCGCACTTGTCAGCTCTTGCAGTCTTCGGAATTGCGTGGATGATATTTTTCCGAAAGTCAGATGGTATATCGCCAGACTCATACCTTCTAAACACCAAGGTGAATAGTCGTTTTGTCGCCACTTCCCCCAATGGTTTTAGAAATTCTGATGTAATGTTATTTATCCCTTGTGCCTTATTTGATCTTAAGTCATCCAAAGTTCGTTTAAATTCTGATTATTATACTGGATCCGCTATCTCTTGTATATTGACTCCAGATTCTTCCTCTATCACGTCACTAGCAAGTGCTCTCTCTCATGGAGGCCTTCAATGTACTCTTTCCACCTATCTGGCTCTCATACATATTTAACAGTGGAATTCTCGTCGGACAATTAATATCAGCGCTCTTGCTTTTTATTTCATCAAAGGCTGTTTTGACGTTTCTGTATGCTGAATGGGTCCTTCCGACTATCATTTCTTTTTCAATTTCTTCACATTTTTCACGCAGCCATTTCGTCTTAGCTTTCCTGCACTTCCTATTTATTCCATTCCTCAGCGACTTGTATTCCAGCATTCCTTAGTACTTCTGTAATCCACTTCTTTGTGTATCGATTCTTCCTTACGAATCTCTTGAGCACCAGCCTACTCTTCATCGAAACTACATTATGATCTGAATCTATGTCTGCCCCTGGGTACGCCTTATAATCCAGTATGTGATTTTGGAACCTCTGTCTGACCATAGTGTAATCTAACTGAAATATTCCCGTATCGTCTGGTCTTTTCTAGGTATACCCCCTCCTCTTGTGATCCTTGAGTAGAATATCCGCTGTTACTAGCTGAAACTCATTACAGAACTCAATTAGTCTTTCACCTCTCTCATTCCTTGTCCATAGCCCATATTCTCCTGCAAACTTTTCTTCTACTCCTTCCCCAACAACTTCATTCCAGTCCCCCATGACTATTAGATTTTCATCTCCCTTTACGTATATTACCGTTTCGATATCCATTCTCGTATACTTTATATCTCTTCGTCTTCAGCTTTCGACGTCTAAGTGTATACCTGAACTATTGTTGTTTGTGTTGATTTGCTGTTGATCCTGGTAAGAACCACCCCATCAAAGTACTGTCCACAGTAACACACTCTCTTCCCTACATTCCTGTTCATAACGAACCCTACTCCCGTTATACCGCTTTCTGCTGCTGTTGATGTTACTCTATACTGATCTGACCAGAAATCCCTGTCTTCTTCCCTTTCCACCTCACTAACCCCCACTATATCTACATTCAGCCTTGCATTTCCTTTCTCACATTTTCCACTTCCCCTTCCACGTTCAAGCTTCTTACATTCCACAGCCCGACTCGTAGAACGTTATGCTTTCATTGATTATTCAGTCTTTTCCTCATTGTCGCCTCCCCATTAGCAGTCCCCTCCCGCAGATGCGATTGGGAGACTATTCCGGAATCTTTTGCCAATGGAGAGGTCATCATGACACTTCCTCAATTACAGGCCACATGTCCTGTGGATACACGCTACGTTTCTTTAATGCAGTGGTTATCATTGCCTTCTGCATCCTCATACCGTTGATCATTGCTGATTCTTCCACCTTTTAGGGGCAGTTTCCCAACACAAGGACAAGAGAGTGCCCTGAACCTCTGTCCGCTCCTCCGCCCTCTTTGACGAGGCCGTTGGCAGAATGAGGCTGACTTCTTAAGCCGGAAGTCTTCGGTCGCCAGAGCTGATTATTGTTCAAAATTTAAGTGGTGGTGTTTTTCGAACCTGGACCCGAGGACATTTTCATTACTAGTCAAACAGCAACCCCTAGACGGCACTGGTAAGTACACTTCCTAAATTATAAGAGGAGGAGATATATATGGAAAAGGGTTGGACACGAGGGAATATTCCAACTGGATCACATCGTGGTGCGATTCCAAAGTCAGATGTTGGATTGTAAGAAGTATCTAAAAGCAGGTATACTAAACTCTGATTATAATATAGTTATGATGAACAGAGGTAAAAGCTTAAGAGAATCTATGTGAAAACAAGTATTACACTGGAGAACTAATGAATAATGAGGTCCATTTGAAGTTCTCTAATGTTGTAGATATTGCGATGATGAATCCCACAAGAAGTAGTTCTGTTTAAGGGGTATAGACGTGTCTAGATAGGCAAGCACAGAAATTAGACAGGCAAATAAAGATACAAGTAATGTAACTGTCAAGAAACGTAGGATATCAGAAGAAATACTTCAACAGATAAACGAAAGTAGAAAGTATACAAATGTCCAGTAAAAGAGAAGAATACCATAATATAAGCCACATGGGGCCGAGTGCACCAACCCCAGTCAGGAAACAGGATAGCCCAAGTCCCGTGATCACGATGAAGAGCAAACCGCGTTTAAACTGTCACTGCGGTGCAGCAGCCTTAATCACCGGACAACAAGCCGTCGTCATCCAAACGCGCATTTGACCGCGGTAGGCTCAGTATATTGCAGTGGAGCGTACCCAGGTTGTGAAAGATGTTTACAGACATGCAATTACAAGGACTGTCGCTAGTGAGTGACTTCTTTGTTACGTGATCTCACTTACGCGTTTTTCGTCAACAAGTTGAAGTGTTGTATACCTCATGCGCTACTATGAAGTAGTCCATTCATTTGTGTGGCGAAAAAGGGAAAGAAAAGATGTACTCCTAATTTCTCGAAGTACGAGGTACCTATACTTCTTGAACTAATGGGGGCAAATGCATTTGTTCTCGAAAATAAAAAAAAATAAAAATTGACGGCTGCAATTTAAAAGAGAAACATGCAATGTGGTCATATGTGGGGGCTCAATTAGACTTTAGTCCTGGTAAGTTAATTCATAAATTAATGAACGTTCTGGATTCATCTTAAGTATGGGTTACGGTTTACAGTGTTTTTAATCCGTCTCAGTACTCTCCGGCTCTTTGTTTGACGCTGGGAAGTGTTATTGGCCTACCACCGAAATACGTGTTATAGGGCTGTGTACGTTTACGGTGGGAATTGATTTGTTTGTTTTAGATTTAAAATCATATGCAATACTACTGTTTAGCTAAATAAGCATTCTTGTTGAAAATTGTTATCATAGGTTCATCAATTAGCTCAGTGCCGTTTTCTTAAGATGAGTCTACACTGTACCATACCAACTGAAATTAGAACAGCCATATATAGAGCTTAGGTTTTATTGAAATTATATATAAAGAGCCTCAGAATGAAAAATGGACTCATGATTGTAAATAATATAAGATTAATTAAGGGTACTGGGAACTATGACATTTATTTAATTTCAGGTGTGACCATAAGATCCTGTGACAGGCTCAAAACCTGTTACAGAAATTTGAAAACAAGTCTGCGAAAGGATCCTGCAGAAGAAAAAGTTGAAGTTTATAAAACAGGTGGGAGGGGAGGGGGGGGGGGGCAGACAACTCCAAAAACGAAGCTTCACGATCGTACAAAACTGCTTGAAATTGTTGGTTCCTCTCTGAAACAGGTAACGAATGGATATGACTTCGATACACAATTCGGTATGGTTGTTGCTGTGCATGTTGGTGACTGATTCCGAAGCAGCGCCACGGGATTTAACTGTGTTTAAATTAGTTGGGTCTTGGAATATACCGTGGCACACGACATTTAGGAATTCCAGCTTGTGTCTAGTGAACGTTAGATCATTGGACGTGTCCTAGCGAACTGATCGATGTGCTAAAGATCAGTCTATGTTCTTCAGCAGTCAACAACTTTAATTACAATTTATAACATGTTCGGTAATCACTTCTGGGTGCTCTAGCATAAATTAAAACGGCACGTAACTGTTTGGAAGACACAACCAGTGAACTGTATTCAGTTACGAACAAACATTTGTGAGTTTCAAGGAACTTAACACGCTCGTTCGATTCGTTATCCGACTTCAACCTTCTAGACTGTATCCTGGCTAACATTTGTACTTGTCGGTCAGCAGCATCGAGATTATATTATTTATGCATTTTAACAGGTGTTAAGCGCGTGTGTCTGGCGGCTTAAATGGCAGGATATTATCTCCGAGTTAGATGATGAGAGCCAGCGAGCACACGCATTTGCAGCCCCATTTCTCATTACACTGACAGTCACAGGTATTGTAAATTTATCTGGGGTTTGGTTAATTTTTTGTTTGACGTGTTTATCGGACGTCAGTTGAAATTACTCCTTATTGTTTGTGTTTATTATTGTGCACAATAAGTACCTCACGCGCAAGCTCTTTACGTGCAGATATTGATTTATTGTTACGCATGATAGGTACCTCACGTGCAGTCCCGTAATCCGCAGGTTTTGATTTTTTTCTTTTAGTGTGGTTTATCATTTACTTTTAAGTTTGCTGTTCCCTGTGTACTTCTCATTACGGTGCTGTTGTCAGCTCCGACGCAGGCCCATCGTCTACGTGTTCATCATCTTAGTCGAGATTTTCTTGATACAGTACCTTAAAGACAACGTTGCGCTCTCTTTAACAATAATGGACTTACTCACCGGTTCCGTTAACGTGCAGCAGACGTAAAGCTCTTCCGACATAACATATGACCCTCTCATCTATAGCTTTTGTGGTGCTCCGAACGGCGTGCAGTAACTGGGAGAGTATAGTGTCCCTCAGATGATCCGTTTTCAGCGTTTCCACGTTCCATTCCATGTCGTCCAACCTTTCAAAATAAAATGAAGTTACTTGACGTAACAAATGGTATGCTGAAGCTTGATTATATTTTCTAGAACAAAACAGTGGAAGCTAAACTCAGCTTACCTCTTCTCCAGTTTTTACCTTTTCCATAGGAGATGAGGCCTCTAGCTTTAAACTCAGCTTACCTCTTCTCCAGTTTTTACCTTTTCCATAGGAGATGAGGCCTCTAGCTTAAGAAGTGTCATAATTATTTCTCCATTGGCAAAAGATTTCGGTTTCGGCCACAGTTCGGATTTCCAGTAGGGGACAGCCAAGGGGGAAGTAGCCATGAAAATAAGACTAGGTAACCAACGAAAGGGTAACGTGCTGCAAGGCGGAGCCTGGAATGTCAGATGTTTGAACGAGGTAGGGAAGCTACAAAATCTGAAAAAGGAAATACAAAGGTTGAGTCTAGATACAGTGAAGGGCCGTCAAGTGAAATGATGATAAGAATTTATGACCAGACGAATGAAGGATAACATTAGCAGCAGTAGAAAATGCTTTGACAGAGTAGGGCTTCTCATGAATAGGAAGGTAGGGTAGTCAGTGGCATACTTTGAACAGTTCACAGGATTCGACCGGAAACGAATGCGGACTGCAATTGTTCAGGTATACATGCCAGCGTCACAAGCAGAAGACGAAACAGCAGAGAAAATATATGAGGATATTGAACGGATAATTCAGCATGCAATGGGAACTAGAAGTATAATGCTCGTTGAATAAACGGATCGCTATTGTAGTGGAAGGAATAGGAGTTTGTGGATGATCATACAGTTTCTACGTGTTTTGCGAAGTTTGCTTTATTAGCTGTGCTGAACATTATTTAAGGAAGAGAATACCCATGGAACGTTAATTTTTTGTAGGTAGACATGCTGGCCTAGTCAGGGAAAAGCTACAGTCAAAGAGTGTATTAAATTACATTATCGCTGGGCGTGCGAGCGCACCAAAAGTAGTAGCAGGTGGGAGACGCGAGGAGACGATTGGTGTCGTTGGTTGGGTGTATTCGCCGGTTTGGATATGCAAAAGTGCGGAGGCAAAGAGTCTGTTTCCGAATCGCGGAGCAGTGGCAACTGAAATGTTTGTTTTGGCGGATGTGTAACATGGGCAAGCAATGGCATTTATAGGGCACACTACAAATGCAGCAAGAGTAATACACGTAACATCAAGAGTACTGTGGGCCCTTGCTGTTGGCTATGGTATGGCAAGAAGATCAACCTGTGCTGTGTGGTTCTAGGCGCTGCAGTCTGGAACCGCGAGACCCTACGGTCGCGGGTTCGAAAAAGGAAATACAAAGGTTGAGTCTAGATACAGTGAAGGGGGATCCTGCCTCGGGCATGGATGTGTGTGACGTCCTTACGTTAGTTAGGTTTAACTAGTTCTAAGTTCTAGGGGACTAATGCCCTCAGAAGTTGAGTCCCATAGTGCTCAGAGCTATTTGAACAATTTTTTTCAACCTGTGCCCTATTTTCCGCTAAATGAAGCCACTCGACAAACCAACGGATTCATGAAGTGAAGTAAGATCTACACTTTTGTAACTAGAAGTGAAATAGACTGACCAGCGTAGTTGGAATTTTATTGCTTGAATAACATTGTTGTCGTGAATACTCTCACATAAATAATTTTCCTAAGTCATTATCCGAGTAGAATACATCTTATCCCTTTGCATGGACCGAGATACTCAGAAAATGAACTGAAAATGAAGTGAATATTAATTTATTGGATTATCAAAACATAATTTTTCTAACTATTGGACAATTACGTAATAATGAAATCTTTGGTTGTAGTATGATGTCAGGAATAGAATGATGCAAAAGCCAGCTAACAATAGACTAGCTTTCTTAATAAAAAATGGCAGTAAAACATAACGTAACATGGACACTCAATTTCATTGTCAAAGCACAATTCTAATTTATAGTTTGCGGCATAATTTGTAACTTTTATTACAAAGAAATATCAAAGTAACTGCTCAATTCAAACACTCTTTCTGCTTGCTACAACTACGACAGTCAATATTACGGTGAGTAACGTAACAAATAGTTTCTGTCCACAGTCAGTAAGCAATCTTATTTTAATTGATCTTTGAAAATGAATGTTACATGTTGTATATGTTTGCTATTTGATTATTATCTGACCAATGTGTTATGTGTGGTGTGAAGTACTTGAAAATGTGCGTTAGGAACTGTTCCTGCATCATGACGACAATAACTATTCTTACGTAAGATTGCTTACGAGTATAAACTTCAGTTTCAATTTAATTATTCTTGTTCCGGTAAGGAACTGGCGACCGTTGGTTATTTCCTTAATGACATACTCTGAAAACCTTTCTTCCATATTTTCCACTAACTACTGTTAATTAAAAAACTAGTTTACACAATTAAAATGACGCTCACCCAACTTTGTTTCTAATCGTCATTGCTAAAATACTGAGCAGTGAGGATTCATCTATTTGTCTCGGTTTTGCATTATTATTCGGAGTACATGTCTTTTCCTCAAAGATTAGGGATTTTAGGTACACGGTCATACAGAAAATCCTAATAAGCCAGAGAGGTAAGAGCGTTATAAGTTGTCGTACAATATGGGTTCGGTAGTAGCAATGAGAGACAAGAAAGACTAATTGAGAACTGTAAGAAATTCCAGCTAGTAACAGGGAATATTCTGTTCAAGATTCACAAGAACACGAGGCATACTTGGAAAAGGAAAGGAGACACGGAAGATTCCAGCTGGATTACGTCATTACCAGACAGAGATTCCGAACTCAGATACGCAAATCTAAGACGTGTCCTGGAAAAAACACATACTCCTATTACTGTTTAGTAAAGATGAAGAACATACTGAAGTTTAAGAGATTTCTGTATAAGAACCAATGTGTGAGTGGGATACAGACGTATTGAGGATAAGGAATAACACAGTTCAGTTGAAGAGGAGTGGATATCATGAAAAGTGCACTCACAGACGTTGAAAAGATAAACACAGGTGCAACGAAGCTAACTGTGGAGAATCATCGATCGACGAAAGAAGAAAGTACGAAGATGTCAGGGAAAGACAGGATTAATGTAATATAAATCAATTAGTAGTATAAATAGGAAGCGGAAGGCAGCTCAGACGAAATAGCAAGAGAAAAAATGAGAAGAACTCGAAAATAAACGCTCGTCGGAAGGAATAACTCGACATAGAGAAATGCCAAAGCAATAGTTGGTGAAATGAAAAGCAAGGGACACTAACAAGAGTTTAGTGGGAATTCCATTGTTAAACGCAGAAGAGAAAGTGGACAGGTGGAAAGAGTACATTGAATGTCTATATGAGGGGTAGGACTTGTCTGATAACGTGATAGAAGGAAAAGTTGCACCATAAGGAAGGGGTGGGTGATCCAGAAATAGAGGGAGAGTTTAA
Organism: Schistocerca gregaria; assembly: GCF_023897955.1. Lineage (NCBI taxonomy): Eukaryota > Metazoa > Arthropoda > Insecta > Orthoptera > Acrididae > Schistocerca > Schistocerca gregaria. Next base: position 769,977,191 of record NC_064921.1, read on the forward strand.
TAAAGTTTCGGAAGACTCAAGTCAGACAAGGCTCAAGGAATGGATAATATTTCATCGGAATTTCTAAAATCTTTAGGGGAAATGCCAACGAAGCGACTTTTGAAATTCGTGTGAGGAACCTATGAGACTGCCAACGCACAATCAGACTTTGACTTTCGGAACACTGTGATACACACACTTTCCGGTTAATAGGTGATTCGCCGAAGTTGATGACAAGAATTAAATACAGAAAAGTGGAAAACACTGAGGAAGTGGTTAGGTGGCGATCAGTCTGGCTTTAGGAACGATAAAGGCACTAGTGAGGCAGTCCTGACGTTGCGCTTGATAATAGAAGCAAGTCTCAAGAAAAATTAAAATACGTTCATAGGATTTGTTGACCTGGGAAAAGCAATCGACAGTGTAAAACGGCGAAACATTTTCGAAATTTTGGTGAAAGTTGGGAGTACGCATAGGGGAAGATGGTTAAAATACAATATTTACAAGAACCCAGGGGTAACAAAAGGAATGGAAGACCAAAGACGAAGTGTCCGGATTAAAAAATAAGAAACGGATGTAATCTTTCACACCTACTGTGTAATACATGCATCGAAGAAGGGTTGGAGAAAAGAAAGTAACGTACAATAGTTGGGTTGTAATGTGGTTGAAAGGAAATTTGCTGGATCTGGTGAACTGAATCAACGGTCAAGTGGGCCAGAATATGCATTGAGAGTAAACCAAAGAAAGATGGAAGTAACGAAGTAGCAGAAATAGGAATAGCGAAGAGTAAATAATACATAACGGACGAAACGAGGACATAAAAAGCAGACTAGCAATGGCAAAGAGGGCATACATGGGCAAGAGAAATTCTCTGGTATCAAACATAGGCCTTCATCTGAGGAAGAAATGTCTGAAAATGTACGTCTGGAGCACAGAATTGTTTAGTAGTGACTGAAAAAATCGGAAATGAAAAAATCCGAATTGTTTTGGATGTGTTGTTAAAGAATAATATGGAAAAATATCTAGACTGAGAAGAAGTGAGAGGGTTCGCAATAGAATCGGAGAAGATTTTAAACATGGCTGAAACAGTAACTGTTGAATTTCTTCATGATAAAGGATGACAGCCAAAACAGTTGCAGGATAAAGATTCATTAAATTTTTTGACCGAGGTTTCGGTATATATAAATATACCTTCATCAGAAGTAAAAAATCTAAAATTACATCATGCAATTGAGATTAATAAAACAACTGTGCCAAAGGCGTCGTCAATAATTAAGGCAACTTCTCCATTTGTACAACATGGCTATAGTTCATAGGCGAAGTACTGGTGCTAAACTGTTCGCATTGACCCTGTGCCTGTTTTGGCTGTCATCCTTTATCGTGAAGAATCGGAGAACTAAAGAACATAGGGATATCCGAGAAAGAGAAGGGACAGGACCATAGGACAAGTGTATAGACACCAGCGAACGAGCTCTTTGGTACTAGAGTGAACTGAGAAGGGTAATGTAGGGGAAGAAAGAGGCCGGTATACATCCGACAGATAACTGAGGCCGTAGGGTGCAAGTGCTACTCTGAGACGAAAAGGCTGGCACAAGGAGAAGAACTGGTGGTGGCCCGCTTCGAACCAGACAGAAGACTGATTAAAAAATAAAGAATAAAAAAGTAAAAATAATAAAGAAGAATGTAAACCCATTTACGCTGTCTGCTGTGAAGGGAGTGTAAGACTTTTCACGAGCAGTTTAGTTAATAGAAGAAATTGTTATCCCTGCTACCATACATGATGCGTATTTGGCTTAAAATCTATACTGGCATAGGAGGTGTGTAAGGGTGTTTTCTAGCTAGTGACGAGGTTCCCAATGCATTTTAGACAATGTCCACAGACAGCAAAGTCTTGAATTTTATAGAAATCTTCAGGGCTCAGTGGATGACAAATTTTTCTCTTTCCAGAAATTCTAATCCCCAGTTACTGGGATACTGATGCAGCAGTACAATGGAACTTAGTTACTGTAGAAACATTGTTGCAGGCTGTTAATTTTTCATTTTCCGTTAGTCTATTTGGAAAGATTAAACATACTGACTCCCACGCACCTCATACTGATGGTTAGAGTGTAGATGTAGATATAAAAAAAAAAATGAGCAGTACTGTCCATTGCCACGCGGGGTAGTCGCAAGGTCTGTGGCGTCTTGCTGTGATTCGCACGTCTCCGCCCGTCGGAGGTTCGAGTCCTACCTCGGGCATGGGTTTGTGTGTATTTTGTTCTTAGCGTAAGCTAGTTAGGTTAGATGAAGTAGTGTGTAAGCGTAGGGCCCGATGACCTCAGCAGTTTGGCCCCATCGGAACTTACCACAAATTTCGAATTGTCACCGTCCATTCTCTAGATGTAGATATAAAAGCAGTAAGCAGTACTGTCCATTCTCAGCCGCAGGAGTGAATCCCAGAACCGCTCTTTTTCCAACTCACCGAGTGAGCATGAAGTGCCATAGTTCCTTCAGCAGATATTTTTTGGTCCTAAACACGAGACTCGAAACGCTAAGAAAGAGATAAGAGAGAATAAGACAGAGATTTGGTTCTCGCATCCCGTTGATGACTAGTTCTTTAGAACATAAAAGCAAATTTGGAATGGGGAAGGGCGTGGGCCGTATCCTGTCAGAGGAAAAACCCCAGCTTTCACTGAAAGAGATTTATGGAGACCACGAGAAGAGCTGAAACCGGGGGGGGGGGGGGGGGGGGGGTGGACAGGAGCGTCGGCCACTCGCTGTCTGGCTGACTGGCTGTCTGGCTCTTTGGCTGGCTGTCTGGCTGGCTGGCTGACTGGCTGTCTGGCTCTTTGGCTGGCTATCTGGCTGGCTGGCTAACTGGCTGGCTGTCTGTCTGTCTGGCTGTCTGGCTGTCTGGCTGAATGTCTGGCTAACTGGCTGTCTGGCTGGCTGGCTGGCTGGCTGGCTGGCTGACTGGCCAGGACACGGCCAGGCCGCCCCGCACTCTGTGGAGTGGACAGGCCACGGTGGGTGGGTGGGTGTCCATCTGTAGCGGGACACACGTCAGCGAGCTTCTGCTCCAGGAGCTGCCTGCACACGTGTTTCACCTTAAGGATGATATTCCACTGATCCAGTGATCGAAATTTGTAGTTAACAAGTGAGAGGGGGCTACAGAGCGTTCTTCTAATGCACTGAAACTATAGTTTTAATGACAATGATTTTTCAGTACAGCCATCTTTACTCCCAAAAGTCTCTGTTGACATCAAAGAATTAGCAAAAGGCTTTATGGTGACTTCAGGGTTGAGATTAGCAGGTATTCCAGGTATAATGATTAAGTACAACACTGTCAGTCTTAGTTTTACTGCAAAATCACAACACAAAGCAGGAGCAGAGCCACAGATTGTGTCTGTCTCACAACCCTGGCACTCACGGCACTTCTTGCGTCCTTGGTGAATTTTGTTTAGTGCTCATTAACCCGTTGCCCCAAGCAACCGTTCTCTGCATTACGTTTCGCCCTCCAAATGCTGGAGACATCGTCAAAAGATATGAAGACTCAGAGAGCAGTTTCAAAATCAAACGTAGTTCAGTAAGCCAAATTGTTTACACGTATGCACGCAACGGTCGGGTCGTGATGTCATCAGGCCGTTGCTTACGTTCGCCGAGTCACGCCGACACGGGTGATGCAACTCGTAACGGGGAAGAGTATGCGCTTTTTGCTTTATTCAACTGTGAGGCCAACAACCTGTCTAATTTAACTCCCTTTTCTTTTCTGTTAAACTTGATTTTTCATTTTGAATTTCTGTGAACACTCTATAAATCCTACCTCAGCGGCCATTAGATCGTTATAAAACCATAGTGTCGAACATACGAATTTTGTAGTTCCCTGATCCGTCTGCACGTTCTCTCACTGCTGATTTATCCGTGTTTTCCCCATAACTGCTCCTCTGTTCATTAAGATCGAAGTTAATGCTTCTGTTTATAGTATCTATGTGGAATATTAGATCCCTTAATAGAGTAGGTAGGTTAGAAAATTTAAAAGGGAAATGGATAGGTTAAAATTACATATAGTGGGAGTTAGTGAAATTTGGTGGCAGGGGGAACAGGGCTTCTGCTCAGGTGAATACAAGGTTATAAATACAAAATCAAATAGGGGCAGTGAGGACGTAGGTTTAATATTGAATAAAACAGTGGGAACGCTGATAAGCTACTATGAACAACATAGCAAACGCTTTACTGTATCCAAAGTAGCCACGAAGCCCCAACCCGCCTCAGTAGTACAAGTTTATATGCCAACTATCTCCACAGATGAGGAAGAGATTGAAGAAATGTATGATGAGAGGAAAGAAATTAGTCAGATAGTTAAGGGAGATGAAAATTTAATTGTGAAGGGGGACTGGAATTCGATGGTACGAAAAGGAAGACAAGGAAAAATAGTAGGTGAATATGGACTGGGGGGAAAGGAATGAAAGATGAAGCCTCCAGGTAGAATTTTGCACAAAACATAATTTAGTCATAGCTAACACTTGGTTTAAGAATCATATAAGAACGTTGTATACTTGGAAGAGACCTGGAGACATCTGAAGGTTTTAGATTGATTATATAGTGGTATGACAGAGATTTCAGAACCAGATTTTTAACTGCAAGACATTTCCAGGGCAGCTGTAAATTCCAGGAATTTAAGGAGATGGGACCTTGATAAACTGAATGAACCAGTGCCTGTAGAAAGTTCTGAGGGAGCATTAGAACACGACTGACAAAAACAGAAGAAAGAAATAGAGTAGAAGAAACATGGATAACTTTGAGGGACAAAATAGTGAAGGAAACAGAGGATCAAGTAGGTAAAAAAACAAGGGCTACTAGGAATTCGTGGATAACACATGAGATGTTGCATTTAATTTATGAAAGGAGAAAATATAAAAATGCAGTACAGTAAGTAAAGTGGCGAAAGGGAATACAAATACCTAAAAAATAAGAGTGACAGGAAGTGCAAATGACTAAGCAGGAATGGCTAGAGGACAAATGTAAGAAATTAGAAGCATATATCACTAGGAGATAGACAGACGCCACCTACAGGAAAATTACAAAGGTCTTTGGAGAAAAGAGAACCACCTGTAAGAATATCAAGAGCTGAGATGAAAAACCAGACCTAAGCAAAAAAGGGAACTCAGGAAGGTGGAAGGGGTATACAGAGGGAGTATATAAAGTGTCTGTACAAGGGAGATGTAGTTGAGGGCAGTACTACAGGAATGGAAGAGGTCGTAGGTGAAGATGAGATGTGAGATATGATACTGCGTGAAGAATTTCACAGAGTGTTGAAAGACTCAAGTCGAAACAAGCCCCCGAGACTAGACAACAATCTGTTAGAACTATTGATTGTCATGGGAGTCCATCCCGATAGCTGAGTGGTCAGCGTGACCGATTGCCGTCCAATGGACCCGGATTCGATTGCCGGCTGCGTCGGGGATTTTCTCCTCTCAGAGATTGGGTGTTGTGCTGTATTCATCATCATTTCAACCTCATCCGGAGCGCACGTCGCCCAATGTGGGGCTGAATGTAATAAGACCGACTCCGAGGCGCCGGACCTGCCCCGCAAAGGGCCTCCCGGCCAATGACGCCAAACTCTCATTTCCATTTCCATGGTCATGGGTGAGCCACCAATAACAAAACACTCCAACTGGCGAGAAAGATATAAGAGGCATGTGAAATACCCCCAGGTTTCAAGAAAAATATAATAATTACAATTAAAAAAGAAGCAGGTCCTGACAGATGCGAATATTACCAAACTATCAGTTTAATAAGTCACGATTGCAAACCACCAACACGAATTCTTTACAAACGAATGGAAAAACTGATAGAAACCGACCTTGGAGAAGATTAGTTTGGATTCTGGAGATATGTTGGAACATGGGAATCAATACTGACCTTATGACTCCTCATAGAAGATAGATTAAGGAAAGCCAAATATACATCTGTAGCATTGGAGAAAGCTTTTGACAATGCTGAGTGGAATACTGTCTTTCAAATTCTATAGATATAAAGGGTAAAATACAGGTAGCTAAAGGATATTCACAATTTGTACAGAAACCAGATAACAGCTATAATATTCGAAGGACACAAAAGGGATGCAATGGTTCAAAAGCGAGAGCACATGGTTGTAGCCTATCTGCCATGTTATTCAATCTGTATAGTGAGCAAATAGTAAGAGAAGAAAAAGAACAATTTGGTGTAGAAATTAAAGTCCAGGGAGAACAAACAAAAACTATAAGGTTTACCGATTACATTGTAATTCTTTCAGAGACAGCTAAAGGATTGGAAGAACTGTTGAACGGATTGGACATAGTCTTGAAAGAAGGATGTAAACGTCAACAATAACAAAACGAGGATAATGGAATGAATCGACTTAAATGAGGTGATGCTGAGAACATTAGATCAGGAAATAGGACACTTAACATAGAAGAAGAGTTTCGCTGTACAGGCAGCAAAATAACTGATGATGGTCAAAGTAGAGAGGATATAAAATGTGTTAACATCGAGTATACATTTATGTGTCAGGAAGTCGTTTTCTGAAAATATTTGTATGGAGTGTAGGTGTGTAGCCCTGTATGGAGGTGAATTACGGACGATAAACACTTTCGACAAGAAGAGAATATAAGCTATTGACATATGGTGATACAGAAGAATACTGAGGATTAAATGAGTTGATCACGTAACTAATGAGGAGGTACTGAGTAGAATGGAGGAGAAAAGAAATTAGTTTCACAATTTGACTAGAAGAAGGGCTCGGTTGGTAAGACAGATTCTGGGACATCATGTGATTACCAGTTTGGTACTGGAGAGAAGCAGGGTGGTGGGAGGGGTGTGTAAAAATCTTAAATGAAGACAAACAGATGAAAACAGTACAACCTATATCCTTCTGAATCTGCTTACTGTATTCAGTAAGCAGATTCAGAAGGATATAGGTTGGGTTGAAGTAATTACTCGGGGATGAAGAGACTCACACAGGATTCAGTAGCATGGAGAGCTCTATCAAACCTGTCTTCGGGCTGAATACCACAACAACAACAACATGAATGCTTGACCAGATGTGCAATGAAATTTATATCCTTTCCTGGGGTAGCCAGAGGGCACATGTTCTTTGCAGTGTTTAAATAGTCATACTTAGTTCTTGGTGGTTTAAATATTCCGTCAAACATTTTGGTACTCTTTTGGTGTGATATGTGACTGCTTTTAACAATAGGAGGTTTACTTTCGTTAATTTTCATCATATTCAAGGAGATAATTCCCTTTTTGTCTCTTTGTCAGAGTAGCCGTTTCTTCGGAAGGTAGATCTTCGTCCAAGTACTGTGGCTTATGGATTACTTAGCCTGGTCCACCAATGTTTTGATCATATCTATGTTTTTGCTTCGGATGCTGTCTAATTTTTGTGAAGGTATCCGCACATTAGAGTGCGTTTTCTGTAGACATTGTGCGCTGAAATATCGTCGGGCATTTTACGTACCTGTACGTCTCAAAATGAAATTTGTCCTTCATTATCCTTTTCATAGTGGACTTTACGTTAGAATTAATTTGTTCTTATGTTCCTCGGAAAGGTCGAGCTGTTGTGCTGCTTTCATCTATGCACCACGATAAGAAAATTAGTACTCAAAAGAGGAAACCTGAAGTAATCATTGACTACAATGCCACAAAAGAAGGAATGCGCGAAATGGACCAAATGTACGCCAAATATTCTGTACCACGGCGCATACGCACATGGCCCATGTATGTATTTATGCCATTTTAAACATAGTAGGAGTCAATGCTGCTGTTTTACTTCAGTGCACCAAACAACTTGATCAAACTGATGACTTAAAAAGAACAGAATTGCTGCAGAGGCTTGGAATGGATTTACTAAAACCGCATACACACATAGAGATGTCCTACCCCTTTCTCATGAACTGAGACACATTGTTGTTAAACTTGGTGGTACTTCTCTTGCCTCTACATCTTCAGAGCCAGAACCCATGAGTAAAGCAAGATGTTACATGTGTGCAAAAAACGAGGACAAGAAAACTAAAACAGTGTGTGAAAATTCCTCAAGACATGTTTGTCTCGATCACAGATTTTCAGTGTGGAAAAATGGTTTGTAATCATATCTGAAATGAATGCTAAATAATAGACTTCAGTTATTAGTCGTCGTATTTAAATTTTATTGGCAGACATAGATTTCAGCTAGAAACTAACCATTCTCAATGCACAATCATTTCTGATCACTGCATGTAATGCCTGTTGGTCGGGCTTCATCCACTGCTTACTGAATGAACGACGGTACATTGCACTATGACGTAATTGAAATCTTCCTGCATCTTGCAGCGTTTTCCAATTATACCTCATCCTTTTGCAATTCTTGAACGAAGTATTCGCTATTACTAAATAAAATTTATTTCAGAACTCATTCAATCTTTCTCATCTCTCATTCCTAGTTCCAAGCCCACATTCTCGTGTTACTTGTTCTTCCACTCCTTCCCCTACAATCGCAATGGCGTCCCCCATGACTATCAGATTTTCATCTCTGTTAAGTACTGACTTAGCCGATCAATATCCTCATACATTTTCTTTATCTCTTTATATTCGCCATGCGACTTTGACATGTATACCTGAACTATCGTTGTCGGTGTTGGTCTGCTGTCGGTTCTGATGAGAGCAATCCTATCAGTGAACTGTTCACTGATCAGCAATTATCGACGCCATGAGGATGCAGAAGGGAATGGAAACTACTGCATTAAAGAGAACAGCGTACAGAACAACCTAAAGAAGATGAGAAAAGGATCAGACGCACGATAGGTGGCCGGGGCCTCACTGGCGAACGTACCCTCGAGCGGAGCAGGAGTCGATGCAGTCGGCGGCGACTTGGCACTGGATGCCTTCGACCAGCCGGTACGCCTCGTCGGCCGCGAGGCTGCGCAGCCCCTCCACGCCTTTGACGCAGCGCCGACCCTCCTCGCTGGCAGGCGGCGGCGGCGGCGGCGGCGGCCATTCGTAGTTTTTGAGCGGCACGAGGCGAGCCACGGCCGGCACGGCGACGGAGGGCGGGTCGAGGGTCTCGCACGACCCGTGCAGGTAGTAGCGACCTGTGACACGTTTTCACGGCAGCTCAGTGTCTCCACACAGACCGGTCATTCGAGCTTTTACTAGGTATTTCTACACTACTCACCATTAAAACTGCTACACCAAGAACAAATGCAGATGATAAACGGGTATTCATTGGACGAACATACACTCCTGGAAATTGAAATAAGAGCACCGTGAATTCATTGTCCCAGGAAGGGGAAACTTTATTGACACTTTCCTGGGGTCAGATACATCACATGATCACACTGACAGAACCACAGGCACATAGACACAGGCAACAGAGCATGCACAATGTCGGCACTAGTACAGGGTATATCCACCTTTCGCAGCAATGCAGGCTGCCATTCTCCCATGGAGACGATCGTAGAGATGCTGGATGTAGTCCTGTGCAACGGCTTGCTATGCCATTTCCACCTGGCGCCTCAGTTGGACCAGCGTTCGTGCTGGACGTGCAGACCGCGTGAGACGACGCTTCATCCAGTCCCAAACATGCTCAATGGGGGACAGATCCGGAGATCTTGCTGGCCAGGGTAGTTGACTTACACCTTCTAGAGCACGTTGGGTGGCACGGGATACATGCGGACGTGCATTGTCCTGTTGGAACAGCAAGTTCCCTTGCCGGTCTAGGAATGGTAGAACGATGGGTTCGATGACGGTTTGGATGTACCGTGCACTATTCAGTGTCCCCTCGACGATCACCAGAGGTGTACGGCCAGTGTAGTAGATCGCTCCCCACATCATGATGCCGGGTGTTGGCCCTGTGTGCCTCGGTCGTATGCAGTCCTGATTGTGGTGCTCACCTGCACGGCGCCAAACACGCATACGACCATCATTGGCACCAAGGCAGAAGCCTGGGCATTGAGTCAAACAGAGCTTGGTTGGCGTGTACAGGTACAGCTGCCCATGCAGCTTCAACACGACACCACAGTTCATCATGAATAGTGCCCGGCGTATTGTGACGAGACAGTTGCTCGGCCACCATTAACCAGACGTCTTCAATTGGTGAAAGAACTGGAGAATGTGTTGGCCAGAGCAGGCCCGTACAGGACAGGCGACATGCGGTCGTGCATTATCCTGCTGAAATGTGGGGTTTCGCAGGGATCGCTTGAAGGATAGAGCCACGGGTCGTAACGGAACTGAAATGTAAAGTCCACTGTTCAAAGTACCGTCAATGCGAACAAGAGGTGACCGAGACGTGTAACCAATGGGACCCTATACCATCACGCCAGGCAATACGTCAGTATGGCAATGACGAATACACGCTTCCAATGTGCGTTCACCGCTATGTCGCCAAACACGTGTGCGACCATCATGATGCTGTAAACAGAACCTGGATTCATCAGAAAAAATGTCTTTTGCTATTCGTGCACCCAGGTTCGTCTTTGAGTACACCATCGCAGGCACTCCTGTCTGTGATGCAGCCTCAAGGGTAACCGCACCCATGGTCTTCGAGCTGATAGTCCATGCTGCTGCAAACGTCGTCGAACTGTTCGTGCAGATGGTTGTTGCCTTGCAAACGTCCCCATCTGTTGACTCACGGATCTAGACGTGGCTGCACGATCCGTTACAGCCATGCGGATAACATGCCTGTCATCTCAACTGCTAGTGATAAGAGGTCTTTGGGATCCAGCACGGCGTTCCATATTAACCTCTTGAGCCCTCTGTTTCAATATTCTGCCAACAGTCATTGGATCTCGACCAACGCGAGCAGCAATGTCGCGATCCGATAAACGGCAATTGCGATAGGCTACAATCCGACCTTTATCAAAGTCGGAAATGTGATGGTACTCATTTCTCCTCCTTAAAAGACGGATCACAACAACGTTTCACCAGGCAACGCCGGTCAACTGCTGTTTGTGTATGAGAAATCGGTTGAAAACTTTCCTCATGTCAGCACGTTTCAGGTGTCGCCACCGGCGCCAACCCTGTGTGAATGCTCCGAAAAGCTAATTATTTGCATATCACAGAATCGTCTTCCTGTCGATTAAATTTCGCGTCTGTAGCACGTCACCTTCGTGGTGTAGCAATTTTAATGGACAGTATTGTATCTAAGTCAGTACTACAAGCCACTGGCACTACACTGAAGACCTAAAGAAACCGGTACATCTGTCTAATATCTTGCAGTTACCTTTCGAGCTCGCAGAAGTGCCGCGACACGACTTGGAATGGTCTCGAATAATATCTCAAGTAGTGCTGGATAGAAATGTTACCACGAATTCTGCAGCGCTGTCCGTAAATCCCTAAGAGTAAGAGCGGATGGATATCTCTTCTGAACAGCACATTGCAAGGCCTCTCAGGTATGGTAAGTAATGTTTATGTCTTTTGTCTGTGTGTGGCCAGCGGAATTGTTTAAACTCAGAAGAGTATTCCTGGAGCCACTCTGTAGCAGTTCTGGACGTGTGGGGTGTCGCGTTGTCTTACTATAATTGCCCATGTCCGTCGCAATGTACAATGCACATGAATGGATGCAGGAGATCATTCAGCATATGTATGTACGTGCCACCTGTCAGAGTCATGTCTAGACGTATCAGGAGGTATCATATCACTCCAACTGCACACGTCCCATAACATTACAGAGCATCTACCGTTTTGAACAACCCCTTGCTAAAGTGCAGGGTCCATTGATTCATGAGGGTGTCTCCGTACCCGTACACGTCCATCCGCTCCACACAGTTTGAAACAAGACTCGTCCGATCAGGCAACATGTTTCCAGTCATCAGTAGTCCAATGTCGGGGTTGACGGGCCCCAGCGAGGCGTAAAGTTTTGTGTCATGCAGTCCTCGAGGATACACGAGTGGGCCTTCGGCTCCGAAAGCCATTATAGATGATGTTTAGTGGAATGGTTCGCACGCTGACACTTGTTGATGGCCCAGCACTGAAATCTGCACCAATTTGTGGAAACGTTGCACTTCTGTCACGTTGAACGATTCTCTTCAGTCGTCGTTTGCCCCGTTGTTGCAGGATCGTTTTCCGGTCGCAGTGATGTCGGAGATTTGATGTCTTAGAGGATTCCTGATATTCACGGTACACTCGTGAAATGATCGTACGAGAAAATCCCCATTTCATCGCTAATTCGGGGATGCTGTGTCCCATCGTTCCTGCGCCGACTATAACACCAGGTTCAAACTCAAATCTACATAACCTGCCATTTTAGTAGTAGTAACCGGTCTAACAACGCACTTGTCTTATACCGGCGTTGCCGACGGCAGCGCCGTATTCTGGCTGTTTACGTATCTCCTTGTTTAAATAGCATGGCTGTACCAGTTTATTTGGCGCTTCAACGTACAACAAAATGAAAACGGCTGTCAAATAACTTGAACATGGGGTGAAGTGTGTCACATGCTTCGGCGTACAAATGACCAGCAGTTGACTATCTGCATCGTGACCGCTGCTGCTGCTGAACTTCCCTTGAGGAGGAAGCAGAGAGGGCTTGGCGGATAGTGTTGCGCCGGCGAGGGCACTCCACCACACAGGGGTGGTGCCGAGGCACCGTTCCAATTACAGCATCCTGACGGCCAAACACACGTCCAGAGGCTTCAAGGAGAGCGGAGATTGCCAGGTTGCGCTCCTCGTTCTGGTATGTGCTCAGAAACCGGTGTAAGTGAATGTGTGTCTTTTGATACACAATGCGTAGACCGTAATACGAACTGCAGCCGCTGCGTTTCTGGATTGTTAGGAGCGGTGGCTGATCTTTGACAACTCCCTCACATTATCTTCCAACAAAATTACTCGAGACCACGTGGTGTCGACGCTGTCTGGAGCTACCGCCACACAAGGGGTTTCGTCTCTTTGACTGGCCAGAACGTTCTCCGTATCTCTGAGCCACTGTAAACATCCCATTACGGGTTGCAGAGAAGCTAGTGTGCCACCACTCACTACCCACTGAACTCTGGCACAGAGCTGAACGGCACGGAGCGACAGACCCTGTCTTTCATCCGAGCTCAGTGCGATTCGATGCCCAGCTGGATCAGAGCCACTGTTGACGAACACATGTGCCGGTACAGTACAGTGTACCGAATGCTGCACTCCCCTTCCCCCCTCCCATACATTACCAGCAACTACCGGCCACAGCGGCAGGCGAACCGTAGTCTACCACCTCCTTCAGTTATGCCTGACTCCATGTTATCGTTGGATTTCATCTCATCACAAATTTTTTACTCCAGTATTCACGTCAGTTGACTGGTTCCAGTTTTTGAAGTGCACATTTTATATTTCTGAACATTTAAAGAAAGTTGCCTGTTATACCAACGCTTTGAAATCATATTAATATCTGGCTGGGTGCGTGTACAGATTTTCAGATAGCAGTTCACTACGGACAACTGCGTCAGGTAAGCTTATTATTAATATTTTCTGCCGGGTAATTAAGATACTGTTAACGCATTATAAGGAAAATTTCTTTGCTTTCTCTCCCTTCTCTTGTTGCAGATTTAATGTCAGAAAATGTAACCATACATACATAATTTAGTGACCACTGCGAAGTGATTGGCAGAGCGTACTTTCCACTGTAATTTTTACCAGGGATCCTTACCCCTTTATCTACATATTGTCCGTGAGAAGAATGACTTCTCAAGTTACTCTGTGCATGCAGTAATTAGCCTAACCTCCTCTTCACCGTCTGTAACGGAGCGTTATATAGTTAGTTTCACTGTAATCCCTAATTCCTCACTCAATAATGGTTCTCGATACATCATAGGTTAAAGTGGCGTTGCTGATGTCTTTCTATCGCCGCATTTGTCGTTACGACACCCCCGTGACACACTTCCGAGACCCTCACAAGTCTATCACCGTTTGTGGTGCCCTGTTGCTTTATGTTTGAAATCCTCTCTTACTCCTACCCAGTCTTTGATCAAAACTGATAAGTGTGCCGCGGAAGTAATAAGAAGTGCTGAGGATGTCGGCATAGTGGGTTGCGTCAGTAGCCGCGAGCAAGTGGCTGCAAGTATGGCGGCATGTGGCTCACAATAACGACGATGATGAGGCCCCATACTCCGAGGAGGGTAGGGGACGATGCGGGAGACCCGCACCGCCGTACTAGGCAAGATCCTAGCGGAGACGGTTTGCCCTTGCTTTCAAATGGTTCAAATGGCTCTAAGCACTATGGCACTTAACATCTGAGGTCATCAGTCCCCTAGAACTTAGAACTACTTAAACCCAACTAACATAAGGACCACACACATCCATGCCCGAGGCAGGATTCGAACCTTCGACCGCAGCGGTCACGTGGTTCGAGACTGCAGCACCTACAACCGCTCGGCCACGCCGACCGGCGCCATTGCCTTCCTCCGACCGTAGTGGGGATGAATGATGATGATGATGAAGACGACACAGAAACACACAGTCATCTCGAGGCAGGAAAAATCCCTGGCCCCGCCGGGAGTCGAACCCGGGACCCCGTGCAAGGGAACCGAGAACGCTACCGCAAGACCCCGAGCTGCGGACTCACAATAACAGACATGCCAGAATACTGTGAGGAAAGAATAGCCGAGCGCAGCAGTAAACTGTACCGCACAGGGGTAACTGTGTAGCGAGCGGGGTGGTGTTACCACACCAGGGCGAGTCTCTTATCGGTGACGTGATGAGGTTCTGGGTTTTAGAGAAAAGAGTGCACGCCAGAGGCATATACGTAAGTCTGGTTATTGAGGCAGTGAGCACTTGACTTCACCAGACACCAGCAGCACCAGCAGCGCGCCAAAGCCGCGAGACGGCTGGCACTGCCAGCACCGGCCACAGGTTTGAGGCCAGGCTGCGCCGGCAGCCAGCGCCGAATCCTCAGCGGGACGCGGCGCCTCAGCACAGCGTGCCGTCTTTGCCGGTCGCCACCGACGCTGACTCCCCTGCGGGAGTAGGCATCACTGCATCGACCGCCTCCACGTGCCACCGCGGAGACGTGAATGGGGAGGATGGGTCGTGATAGCTCTATGATGCCGAGGAAAGCAGCGGGCTGCTGACGTCAACGGCCGGCCTACCAGGGACCTATATTCAGTACCGCGGGGCGCCTGGTCAGCATCCGGGGCAGCGGCCGACGCCCGCACGTCAGCGCCGGCCGAGACCACTGAGAGAGGCGTGCAGACAGCCTTGCATATGGCGCAACCAAACCTCTGAGTATTCACCTTAGTATTAATAACCGCTTCAGCTGTATTTAGTCCCTGTTTCGTGGTACTGAAAGCCACATCTTCAGGTGAACGTATAACAAAAAAACATTAGAGCGGAAAAACTCGGAATCTTATTACCCAACATTTGTTGTCCGTCAAAACAAAAGGCAGCTAAAAGCCGGTATGTCAAAGATTAAAAACTGCCAGATTCGAATATAGTGGATGGGTCCAAAACAAATCGTTCCACAGTGATCGCTTCTCCTATCTATATTGCAATCTGGCAGTTTTTGATCTTTGACACACAGGCTTTTAGCGGCCTTTTGTTTTGACGGACAACAAATGTTGGGTAATAAGATTCTGAGTTTTTCCGCTCTAATATTTCATAAACATATGTTAACCTGAAGATGTGGCGTTTAGTGCGGTAGTGATAAAGACTAAATATAACTGAAGCGGTTTTTAGTGCCCACGATGAGAGAGGGGTGTCTTCCCCGCTGGAGCATTTACAGCAGTTAATACAAGTCATTTCTTACTGTCAACTGTGTTTCCATGGAGCCTTCAGCCTCACTATCCACCCCATCATCCTTCACCAATGTGCTATGGTTCCCAAAGAGCTGAGGAATATTCTAGGACGGGTCACACGACTTCTTTGTTCGCAAGCTCCTATCTACAGTGAATGGATTTTGCCTGTATTCCATCAATGAACCGTCGTCTAAAAATGACTCTGAGCACTATGGGGCATCCGTCCCCTAGAGCTTAGAACTACTTAAACCTAACTCACCTAAGGACATCACACAGGCCACGCAACCGTAGCAGTCGCGCGGTTCCGCAATAAAGTGCCTAGAACCGCTCTGCCACAGGGGCGAACCATAGTCTACCATCTCCTTCCGTTACGACTGACTCCATGTTATTGTGGGATCACATCTTTTTTTACTCCAGTATTCACGTCAGTTGACTGGTTCCAGTTTTTGAAGTTCACAATATTATGTTTCTGAACATTTAAAGAAAATTCCCTGTTGTACCAACACTTTGAAATCATATTAATATCTGGCCGGGTGTGCGTGTGCGGATTTTCAGATACCAGGTCACTACGGATAACTGCGTCAGCTAAGCTTATTATTAAAATTTTCTGCCGGGTAATTAAGATACAACATGGACAACAAGGGTCTCGACATACTTACCTATGCTTACTTCTCGTCTGTCACACGACGTACCATCTGTACTATGTCGTCCTTACCTGAGTGTTGATGCGATAGTTAGTTAAACGCTGTTCGAAAGTTAATAAAAGAGCACCTCATCATGTTGAACTGTGGCCTTTGGGATGACACGTGTAAAAAGTGTTAGTCTGGTTTCATGTCATCATCTTTTTCGGGGTCTACGGTGGTAGCCATGGAAGAGTTATTCTGTTCAAGTACTTCGACTTTCTAACCCGGTAATCAAGAAAATGAAGACAGTCTTAGACAGACAATCTGAATTTTCAGTGCTGTCACGGAATCGGTCGCACACAGTATGAGCAGTCTGACGACCTGTCCATACACGGAAACAACGTACAGCCGTAAGTTGCTATTTTTCAGTTCAGAACGTCAGAAC
This sequence comes from Schistocerca gregaria, assembly GCF_023897955.1. Lineage (NCBI taxonomy): Eukaryota > Metazoa > Arthropoda > Insecta > Orthoptera > Acrididae > Schistocerca > Schistocerca gregaria. Next base: position 769,993,933 of record NC_064921.1, read on the forward strand.
AAAACTGCCCAAAACAAGTATTACCAGAGCAGCGTGGAATGTACTCCGCCTGGTGCACGAAGTGTTAGTCAAGTAAAAAATACAGTTATTGTAAAATAATTTCATTGACGAGATGGAGAACATGAGCTGGCCACGCCCACATAAATCTTTGCAGGCTGCGAGGGGGAGAGGTAGTCTTAAGTCGGCGCGGGAGAACCCAGGATCAGGGTGAGGCGCCTGAACTGCTCCACAGACTCTGCCCCCCAGAGTGGCGGCAGCCAGGTGTCTGCTGCTGACGTCACAGCTCCAGTGTCGTATGGGCCGTGAACGGCGACCGCCCACCTGCATCCAGACGTTCTGTACTGTCGTCTCCTGGGGCGACACTTGCTTGAGTTCTGTCATCATTGTCTCCCTGCCAAAGCGTCTGTTAGAGTCACAATAACTAGATCCAGCAAAGCCAGAATTCTCATTAATATAACGCACATATCATTGTCTTCCTGTTTCAGTCACTCTGATGCGTCTGTGAGCTGTATGTCACCTGTAATTGTCGACGTTACTAAGTGTGGCATCTTGCAAGCGACGGTACTATGTGGGGCATCTTGCAACAGAAGCAATAAACGCGCTGCCATTCGTTGTTTTGCAGTCCTGTGAGAGAATCATATGGTAACGTTTGTTGTCTTGCACTTGTGTGAGAACAGGCAACACTTACCAAAGTGGCAGAAATCGACTGTGTTACCTATTTATTCAACAAAGTTAGAATCGTTTGATATACACATACCAAACAAAGTTTTGCATCATCTCGGTTCCGAGAGTTCCGGAACATGCAGTGAAAAGATAAACATAATTTCCGCCCGTTCTATTGCTCATGAAAACCGAACATTGCATGTTGTATCACCGTACAGTGAGACCTTCGGAAGTGGTGGTACAGACTGCTGTACACACCGGTACCTCCAAAACCCAGTAGCACCTCCTCTTGCATTGATGCATGCCTGTATTCGTCGTGGCATACTAACCGCAAATTCATCAAGGCACTGTTGGTCCAGATTGTCCTACTTCTCAACGGCAATTCGGTGTAGATATCTCAGAGTGGTTGGTGGGTCAATCTACCCCAGGCATGTCGGACAGGGTCCATGTATGGAGAAGATGCTGGCCGCTCCAGTCGAGCGATGTCATTATACCGAAGTAAATCATTCACTAAGGGGGCGCGAATTGACGTCCATGAACACGACTACCTCGCCAATATGCTGCCTATATGGTAGCACTATCGGTCGGAAGATCGCATTCACGTATTGCACAGCCGTTACGGTGCCTTCCATGACCACCAGCGGTGTACGTCGGCCTCGCATAATGCCACCCCAAAACAGCAGGGAATTTGCACCATGTTGCACTCGCTGGACAGTGTGTCTAAGGCGTTCAGCCTGACCGTGTTGCCTCCAAACACGTCTCCAACGATTGTCTGGTTGAAGGCATATGCGGCTGTCATCGTTGAAAAGAAAGTAAGCCCAATCCTGAGCCGTTCATTCGGCATGTTGTTGGGCCCATTTCCACCGCTGCATGGTGTCGTGGTTGAAAAGATGGACCTTGCCATGGACGTCGGGAGCGAAGTTGCGCATCATGCAGCCCATTGTGCACAGTTTGAAGAGCATTATTCAACATGGATGCGTTGCTGTCAGGGTTCCTCCGAACCATAATCTGTAGGTAGCGGTCGTCCATTGCAGTAGTAGCCCTTGCGTGGCCTGATCAAGGCATGTCATCGACAGTTGCTATCTCTCTGTATCTCTTCCAGGTCCGAACAACATTGCTTTGGTTCACTCCGAGACGCCTGGACACTTCCCTTGTTGAGAGCCCTTCCTGGCACAAAGTAACAATGTGGATGCGATAGCACCGCGGTATTGATCCTCTAGGCATGGGTGAACTACAGACAACATGAGCCGTGTACCTCCATCCTGGTGGAATGACTGGAACTGATCGGCCGTCGGACCCCCTCCATCTAAATGGTTCAAATGGCTATGAGCACTATGGGATTGAACATCTGAGGCCATCAGTCCCCTAGAACTTAGAACTACTTAAATCTAACTAACCTAAGGACATCACACATCCATGCCTGAGGCAGGATTCGAACCTTTCGACGGTAGTGGTCGCGCGGTTCTTGACTGAAGCGGTTCCCTCCGTCTGATAGGCTCTTCTCATACATGGTTGTCTACGTGTTTGGGCGGGTTTAGTGAGATCTCTGACCAGTAAAATGGACTGTGTGTATGATACAATATCCACAGTCAATATCTATCCTCAGGAGTTCTGGGAACTGGGGTGATGCAAAACTTTTTCTGATGTGTGTACAAATCAAAGGAAATGTTCAAATGTGTGCGAAATCTTACGGGACGTAACTGTTAAAATCATCAGTCCATAAGCTTACACACTACCTTACCTAAATTATCCTAAGGACAAACACACACACCCATGCCCCAAGGAGGACTTGAACCTCCGCCGGGACCAGCCGCAAAGTCCATGACTGAAGTTCATGACATCTAGTCTTACAAATTTCAGAACTCCGCAACTCCGCCATTTCTCTCCCCACATCCACCACTGCTTGTGGCTCACCGCCAACGGCGCAACGCTACGCGCTGTTAACATCCAGCTGCCCAACACTACAATGGCCAACATCAATGCAAACCAGCCACAGGCTGCACACAGCACAACCAGTGGTTTTTATACAGAGCGCTACGTGGCGTTACCAATATAAAAACCTAGCATAATCAAAGTCCTCATATACGGCAGCACCATCTTACCGATCACAAACATACCTCAACAGCATAATAGACATCGTCATCGCAATAATATCATAACATCTCAGTCAGTTCTCAAAATCGTCGTAGTTTCCTCAAATAATTTCAAAACCTAAAACAATTCTCTGCTCATTTCAACAGTGTCATCTACCTCAAACGTACTTTAAAAATCATGATCCCATACCAAATACATCATTCAAAGCTCTCATAGTATCACAATGGTTCAGAAAAATATGAAGGGTTCACACAGTAAAGACAAAAAATGTTTTATTTTCCAGAATAATATAGAAAAACTGCAGATATAAAATAGATAAAGCGCAAAAGCAACATTGTAAATTGTCACTCATTAGTAGCGTCGTGATAAAATTGTTTAGCTGTCACATAAACTAAACACTGTGTCATCTGGTATCTCACAGAAAGTATTTTAAATCCAGAATGTATTTTCAAGTAAACCAAAATGTTGCTATGAATTCTCATTGGCAGTACCTTCGAAGTATGTGAGCCTTATAGTCGTTACGTAATCGTGCAACTAACAAGCAAGAATGTACACACACAATAACACTGTGTCGTCTGTTCACTATAACAATGCATTTGTAATTACTGTCTAAATATGTGCTCTAGGTTCTAGACTGGATAGTTAACTTTAAAACATAGTTACATGTTAACAGTTTCTAAGTGTGACAAAGAGTACTAGTACTGTGAAGTGAAAAATTTTAGGAAAGATTAGGTTAAAAGGCAGATTATCTATCAATAAATGGTTTTACATGTGAAATGTGGTGCAATCCTTTACTCTTCCTAGTGGACAGAGTTTAAACTTCACAGCAATTATCATGTTGTATACGTCGGTAAGGAATGCTAAAATTTTTCTCAAGGTTAGCGTCTATATTGTTTTTCGATGAGCCAGCCGGCGCACGTGGCTGCCTGCGGTGCGAGTCATTGTCTGTCTCTTTGTTGGCGCGCGTCGTTATTGGGATTAGGAGACCTAACTTCTACAAATTCACCTTGACGAGAAGGCCCTGCCCTGTTTGGAGCTAGCCAGTTCTGATGCAATTCAGGCCTGTCGTTACGATCATATCGTCTGTCGTCATGTCGGTAACTTCTGTACTTAATTTCTTGTCAGTCACGTGGTGGAGACTTTCTTCCTGAATTGTAACTGCGCGCTGGACCGTTGCGTCTAAAGTTATTCTGTCACCCCTGATAATATGTATTTTGGTTCCCATATTGTCTGTTTCTATGGTAGTCTCTGTGATAGTCATTACCGCGGAGAGGTGATCTTTCCCTGCAATTATTACTACTGTGCCAACGGTTGTCATAAGGGTGGTGTCTGTTTTGGTCACGGTTTACGTTGTAAGAATAGCCTTGTCGTGTATTATTTCTGTCATCGCGGAATTGTGACAGATGTGCCCTGTAATGGTTGTGCTCCTGTTTTCGCGTTCCGCTATTGTTAGTGTCAATTTCCAGTTCTTGTAACAGTCCCTGAAAAGCTTCAATGTCGTCTTTGCAACGTCTTGCTAAAATAATATATCGTAAATGTTCAGGCAATTTGATTAAGCAAATGCGGATGAGTTCTGAAGGGCTGTATGGGTTTGAAAGATACTGATTCTTATGCAGCATGTCTTCAAAATATTTCACAAGACTGGAGAATTCAAATTGTTCGAAATGTTTCATCATTATGATGCTATGTTTTACTCGGAATTGTGTAGCTTGAGACCAATATGCTGAGAGGAAGACATGATAAAATTCTCCCTCACTGTGACAATCGTGAATGACCGATCGCATTCTTACAGATGGTTCATTCTCTAAGTAGCCACACATAAATTCTAATCTGTGCTGCAATGACCAGTTGGGAGGAAAACAATGAGAGAATTGATAAAGCTATGCTCGTGGATGAATGTCGTTGCCAGAATTGTTAAAAGTTTTGAATTTACGTGTGGTAATCATCATGTCGGCGAGTCGCATGTCGGTCATTGTTACGTCGTTTGGGCGGTTCCATCTCAAAATTCGGTGTACCTTGCCAATTTCTTTCATAATTTCCGAAGTGCCCTGTGTTATTATTTTGTGCCTGTTCCGTATTTCTATGTCCCTCTTCCTGTATTGGAGCGCGAGCTTCCTCTGAAATACGTAATTCTTGTATTACCTGTGTCAGCTGATCTTGTACTTTCCGGATTTCTCTTTGGTGTTGCGTATTAATTAGATTCTGTTTTTGTTCGAATTTCCTAACTTGTTCGCACTCCTCTGTGTCATTAAAGACTACCGGTTTTGTGTCATTCAGATTATCATCTACCTTCGTAGATAAATTATTTAGCTGATCCGAAAGTTCAACTACTTTCTCTGATAATGAACTAATTTCCTCCTTGTGTCTTTCTGAACCAATTTTCAGAGTATCTACTGTGTCCTTTAAGTGTTCTTGAGTTTTTGCAAGTTGCGTAACCGAATCGGTAGATGCAACTGAGTCCATTTTAGCTTGCAAGGTCTCATGATTTTCACGAACAATAGTTTGCGGTTATTTTATGGCTGCTTCGTGATTCTGTAATGCATTTTCATGCCGCGAAAAAATAGGTTGAAAATGCTCACAAATCTGTGTTTTTACGTCATTGCAGACTTTTTGACATTTCGATTCAATGTTATGTAACTCAGTAGTTAAATCTTCACGTGTTTGTTCAAGTGTGGTGTCTAACTTTTGAAGCTTTTGCTGTGTTTGTCTCTGATTTTGTTCCAGTGTGTCTAACTGTTGAAGCTCTTGCTGTGTTTGTCTTTGATTTTGTTCCATTGTGTCTAGCTTTTGAAGATTTTGTTCCATTGTGTCTAACGTTTGAAGCTTTTGTCCCATTTGTTGCATTAACTGTAATAACAATGCACTGGTGTCTGAAACATGTTCCTCAGTGCTATTCGGCAATGCATTTGAACCGGCAATATTCGCAGTTTGAAAAGCAGAAAATGTGTCTTGACTTATTTGAGAAAACGCTGAGGACGCAAAACCTGAATCTACAGTATTTGCCAGATTGTGTCCTGACATTTCGGATTCCTGAGGCAAGCTGTTGCCGGCCGATCGATCGATAATGCTTTCCTGTTCACTACTTGTTTCACTGTCTACACTATTGTTTGCAGCCCGCTCCATTTCCCTATGCACAATTACCAAATTACTACTTTGAACATTAATTAATTCATTACTTGGTGGCGCTAACACACTGCTTTCGTCTTCACTGTCACTTCTCAGTTTACTTTGGAGCCTAGTATTACGTTTTTCACACGCCATTATTGTCACAATATTTCACACGATAACACAGAAAAGCACAATTTGAAGAGCAAAAATAAGAGAACACATTAACATAGCACTGAAAATAATATCTAGTTAACTGCAAGCGCTGCTGCAAATCTACATGCATGCCACAACTGTTTTACTGTACAACAATGAAAAACTACAACTACAAAGGGAATTCTCTCTACAGTTACGCGCTAGCAATAAAGAAAAGCTACACAATTTACACAAACTACAAGAAAAAATCAGATGATTCCAGTGAGTTATCCTCGGCTAAGTGTCGACATATGAAACGTCCCCTTAGAAAAATTATACATGACTGTGCTTAAACTGACACACAATATTTTTTTTAGCGCAACACAAACTGACTTTCAAACATCCCTACAAAAAAAAAAGGCCCTGACTAACATTAACCTATACGTTTCACAAATCGCTCACCTCACAAAAACCTTCGTTACTCGAACTATTGCAATGCAGCGAGCGCCACTACTGCCAGCTAAATAAAAGATTCAAATTACTGAAGGCACTAACTACTGATAAGCATAGTTAGCAAATGAAAGATTTTGATAGAGAACAAACAATGTATTTACCTTAATATCTTCAAAAGTCATAGCAGTTCATGGCATCCAGTCCTACAAATTTCAGAACTCCGTCATTTCTCTCCCCCTACATCCACTACTGCTTGCGGCTCACCGCCAACTGCGCAACGCTACGCGCTGTTAACAACCAGCTGCCCAACACTGCAATGGCCAACAGCAATGCAAACCAGCCACAGACTGCACACAGAACAGCCGGTGATTTTCATACAGAGCGCTACGTGGCGTTACCAATATAAAAACCTAAACAGCCTACTTACAACTGTACACATAAATATAGCCCACGTCCGTCCAAATGTATATTACTGTATCGGGCAACAATTTGAAATATATCGATCAAGAATTTTCGAGATCTTTTTCATTCATATTCTGTATCATTTATTACAATTTCGAGTTCCTTACCTTCAAAGTGGACGAAGATGCAACGAAGAGCCGAAATTTGCATCGAGACGGTAATTCCCGCTAATACCCCAGATCTAAGTACTACCAGGTTCACCAGTATCTCTGTGGGGACATAGACCCTTATTCTGTGCGCGGTGACTCCAGAGCCGTACACATACACTGGCAAGATCCGCTGCACTGAGGAGGTCAGTTCGCCCGAGAGCTAATCTCGTCGGCAGGCGCTTATACATTACTTCTTATACGTTACACGGCTGCCGGCACAAATCACTATTGACCGAAAAATCTGGATGTCGTCATGGTGTGTCTGTTGTAATTGACCACTGCGAACTTCACAGTGCTACGAATCTGATAGCAATGAACGTGAGTGAGTTGTGAATGGGAAACGGTGACTGCAACAGGATCTTGTCTAATGACAGACTGCCTCAATTGGCGCGCTCCACAACCTACTAAGTAGTTTCGTACGACTCCATAGCTCCTCGTATATTCTTTGGAGAGTCTCTTCTAACTATTTATTTTCCAAAAGTGTTGTTCACTGTATTGGTGTAACGTTAAGATTAGGGCCAATGAGTAAGAGATCTTTCCTGAAATTTCTGTAACAAAATATTGTTATCAACATTCGTGAAGGCAGTAGTGACTGGCGCGCATTCTGCAGGTAATCCCCTACCTCTACGGCTGACAGCACGCAGGGCGTCTGCTCACGCCTCCCGTCGCCGATTCCCTGCGTACAAACGGCACACTGAACGGCTCTGTAAGAGACAATCCGTGTCACTTCTTCCTTTACACGAATATCCTGTTTGTTCAAACTGCTGATGCCCGCCGCGAATGTTGTCGGCATTTGCAGTTGCTTCATTGTGTCGCCCTCCGATAAATTACTTGCACCGTGGGAAAGGAATGATGATTAATAAATTCTGACACGCAGAATGCCGTTCGCCATTTTCTCTTATTGCTGGAAACTTTCCACTTACCGTTTCACCCCGATGCATTGGCTTCCGATTCACTACGCTTGCGCAGTAATCGGCATTTTGAACTTTATTACAGTCTCAGTTCTTCTTATCGCTGTATCTCTCTACATTAAATAGCGGAAGCCCTGTCACCGCTATATTTACTCTGAATTGGTCTGTATTAAGATGCTGAACTTCCCAAATTATGTGAAAAATATTATCACAGAACTCACGTAAAGGGCCCGAGTCTGACAAAGTACATCACAACCTCCCCACTTATGTGCTCCGGTAATGCAGGAAGTGTGCACGATATTTGGCTATCTCTTGTCTGACATCTGGAAAAGTTTTGAGCTCAATGAAGAGACGTAGACGGTTAATTTAACACCTTTACAAATCGTATTCCCTGATATCTTCTTCCTCACAAAAGGCTGGAAAAAGTCTATTGCCCTAAAAGTTTGAAAATTAAGCGCAGTTTCCCCCTAAGAAACACAGGCCATCACTGTCAGGCTGAAAATGTGTTATCTTCCCTGATGACAAAATGTGCAACCCCTGCCGCTTCTCAGCAGCCGCAAAGCGCACACTAGATAACGTCGTGTTAATTCGTACTGCACGGAGAAATAAGTACTTACGGGGCCCGCCCGATTGGCCGTGCGGTCTAACGCACGTCTTTCCGGGCGGGAAGGAGCGCTAGGTCCCCGGTACGAATCCTCCTGGCGGATCTATGACGGGGTCCGGTGAACCGGCTTTTCTGAGGATGGTTTTTAGGCGGTTTTCCAACTACTCGGCGAATGCGGGCTGGTTCCCCTTATTCCGCCTCGGTTACACTATGTCGGCGATTGCTGCGCAAACAAGTTCTCCACGTACGCGTACACCACCATTACTCTACCGCGCAAACATAGGGGTTACACTCGTCTGGTGTGAGACGTTCAAAAATGGTTCAAATGGCTCTGAGCACTATGGGACTTAACATCTTAGGTCATCAGTCCCCTAGAACTTAGAACTACTTAAACCTAACTAACTGAGGACATCACCCACATCCATGCCTGAGGCAGGATTCGAACCTGCGAGCGTAGCAGTCGCGCGGCTCCGGACTGAGCACCTAGAATCGCGAGACCACCGCGGCCGGCTGTGAGACGTTCCCTGGGGGGTCCACCGGGGGCGGAACCGCAAAATAACCCTGGGTTCGGTGTGGGGCGGCGGAGGGGTGAAGTGGACAGCAGTAGTCGTCGTGGGGCTGTGGACCACTACGGCTGCGGCGGGGACGGAGCCTCTCCGTCGTTTCTAGTATGAAACGTACCCTTACAAAAATTATAAATGACTGTGCTTAAACTGACACACAATATTTTTAGCGCAACGCAATCTGACTTTCAAAAATCCACACAAAAGAATGGCCCTGACAACAATAGCCTTTACCTTTCATGAGTCACTTACCCACAAAAATCTTCGTTAGTCGAATTACTGCAATACAGCGAGCGCCTCTACTGCCAGCCAAATAAAAGATTCTAACTACTAAAGGCACTAACTACTGATAGACATAGTTAGCAAATGAAAGATTTTGATAGAAAATGGTTCAAATGGCTCTGAGCACTATGGGACTTAACATCTTAGGTCATCAGTCCCCTAGAACTTAGAACTACTTAAACCTAACCAACCTAAAGACATCACACACACCCATGCCCGAGGCAGGATTCGAACCTGCGATCGTTGCAGTCCCGCGGTTATATATATATATATATATATATATATATATATATATATATATATATATATATATATATATATATATATCAGTTCATGATAGCGAGTATTACAAATTTACTCTCTCTGATGGACACACGTCCAGATCATATATATTATGGCTTTTGAACACTATTAACGTAAATACATTGTTTGTTCTCTATCAAAATCTTTCATTTGCTAACTATGCCTATCAATAGTTAGTGCCTTTAGTAGTTCGAATCTTTTATTTGGCTGGCAGTAGAGGCGCTCGCTGTACTTATCAGTTCATGATAGCGAGTATTACAAATTTAGTCTCTCTGATGGACACACGTCCAGATCATCCTCGCTCAAAACTCCGCCATGTCTCTCCCCACATCCACCACTGCTGGCGGCTCACCTCCAACTGTGCAACGCGCTGTTAACAGCCAACTGCCCAACACTACAATGGCGAATTCCAAGAATGCAAACCAGCCACAGACTGCACACAGCGCAGTCAGTGATCTTCATATGGAGCGCTACATAGCGTTACCAACATGAAAACCTAAACGGCCTACATACACTAGGTCCCCGGTTGACATGCAATACAGTACAAGTGCTTACGTGGAGCGTGGCAGTACTTGGCCCACATGACGTGCTCGCCGGCACTGAGTGCGAACGGGCCGTCGACGGCCTTGACGACGGCGGTGTGCGTGCAGACGCAGCGCAGCACGCGGGTGCCGTTCGCCGCCAGCAGAGCCAGCAGCGGCAGCGCCGCGCCCGCCGGATGCATGGCCAGCTGCCGACACTGGGACTGCGAGTCGCGGGGAGAGCGGGCCCAATATAACGATAGGCGCGTCGGGAGTCCTTCCGCTGCATGATTGAGCCACAGGAAGGATGACGTCTGTCTCCCGATTACAGTTATATTCGTTTCTGCCGTTACAGTGACCAACCGCTGCCACACAGCCGTCACAAAAAAAATATTCATTCGTTTTTTGTGTAAGTTTGCCACACGCCTATAGGACGATAGCGACATCTCTGAAATACTCGTGTAGGGTGACCAACTCTCCCGTATTAGAGGTTTTTTTCATAATCTCCCGGCTCCCGTATTTTCAGGCTCAGTGGCCGTTTATCTCCAGCTTTAACTTTATTTTTCTTATCACGTACCGGTATGTAAGAATATTTTTCAGTCATTTAAATTTTGCACTCACTCTCAGGATTCGTTCGTAGACAGCAGAGACAACTGATTCTGTATCGACCTTTGACTATAGATGTCGACATCACGTGTATCGAATATCTTTGGAATGATCGACCGACGCTTGGCGGTTAGATGTGACTTTGTTTCTGTGCCAGAGCTTACTGGGAATCGACGTTAACTTGTTCGAGATTTTATGATGGGCAGCGAAGACGAAGCTAAAACGCCACCAAAAACGAAAACAAAGTATATGTGTACATATATTACGAAATGGGAAGCTTTATATTCCTGGATTGGACCAGCACGGTCAAATGCTTATAAAGCAAACTGCTCAATTTGCAAATGGTAGTTTAGCATCGCGCATGGCTTCAAGAACGATTGTTTACAGCACATGAAGACTTCAGGTACGATAATATATATATATCGTTTGCGTATTCAGGTACAGAGATATGTAACCAGGCAGAATAGGGCACTGCGATCGACAATGTCTACATACCACAGCAAGTGCCTGGCGCAGTTGTTAAATCGGTTACTACTGCTACAATGGCCTGCAAGAGTGGGACCAACGACGACTGAAGAGAATCGTTCAGTGTGGCAGAAGTGCACCCCTTCCGCAGATTGGTGTACATTTCATTGCTGGGTCATCAACAAGTGTCAATGTGTGTGTGTGTGTGAAATCTTATGGGACTTAACTGCTAAGGTCATCAGTCTCTAAGCTTACACTGTTTAGTGCGTAGCAATTAGTAATCCGCATTTTTCTGAGTTAACATCTTGTATTTGCTTATAGGTCATAAAAGCAAGGAAAATGATGTAACTAGTTCATCCAAAATAATTACGTTCTTCATCCCTCGTCACCTGAGCAAAGGATTAACAAACGAAGATATGAAAACCATTGCTGGTGAACTTTCATTGGTCTACTACACAGTGCAACTCAATCTAAGCTATAGGAGCTTCTACTGTGCTATCAGACTTTCGAAAACCGTGTTCAGTGAATCTGATGTGTGAAACAAAATATCCTGCGGGCGAACTAAACCTGGCGAAATTTTGCCGTGCTACTAATCTCCCTTATTTTTTGTCAAGGATATCAGAATCTCCCTTATTTTCGGTTAGAAAAGTTGGTCACTCCATACTTGTGGGTCATGTCCAGAACTTCTAGTTTACCATTCCGACACAAAAATCACCAGGCCTGTTCTTCTTTAGTACTGAAACGCGAACTGAGAGGTGATACGTAACTGCACTTACTCTAAAAATAAATTTGTTGATCACAACGATTCATGATGAACATATTGTGTTGAAAACATACTAATGAGCTTCACTCTCTCCTCTTCTTACCGTCGAGAGCCAGGAGATTTTGAATGAACAGGGCAACTGTGGGAAGAGACTGTGGAGCAAAATGAATTTCGTGAAGAGCCAAAGAAATTGGTATAGACATGCGTGTTCAGGTACAGAGGTATGTAAGCAGGAAGAACGCGGCGTTGCGATCGGCAATGCCTATATACGACAGCAAGAGCCTGGCGCAGTTATTAGATCGGTTACTGCAGCTACAATGGTAGGTTATAATAATTTAAGTGAATTTGTACGTAGTGTTGTAGACGTCGCACGAGCGCTGGGACAAAGCGTCCCCGAGGTAGTGATGAAGTGGGATTTTCCAACACGACCATTCCACTACCGTACCTCGAATATCAGTTATGCCATAAAACATCGAATCTCCGACACCGTTGCTACAACACCAAGAAAAAGATCCTGTAAGAGCGGGACCAACGACGACTGAAGAGAATCGTTCAACGTGGCAGAAGCGCAACCCTTCCGCAGATTGGTGTACATTTCATTGCTGGGTCTTCAACAAGTGTCAGCTTGCGAACCATTCAACGAAACATCATCCATATGGGCTTTCGGAGCCGAAGTCCCAGTCGTGTACGCTTGATGACTGCACGACACAAAGCTTTACGCCTCTCTCGGGCCCGTCAACACGGACAATGGACTGTTCATGACTGCAAACGTGTTGCCTGGTCGGACGAGTCTCGTTTCAGATTCTATCGACTGAATGGGCGTGTACGGGTATGGGGACAACTTCATCAATCTATGGATTCCGCATATCGGTACGGGGCTGTTCAAGCTGGTGGAGGCTCTGTAATGCTGTAGTGAGTGTGCAGTTGGGGTCTACATACGACTCCTGACAGGTGACATGTACGTAAGCATCCTGTCTGATCACCTACATCCACTGTGCACCTCAACGCACTTGGGTAATTCCAGCGGGACAACGCGACATCCCAGACGTCCAGAATTGCTACAGAGTGGCTAAAGCAGCGCTCTTCTAAGCAATTCCATTGGACACCAAACTCCCCAGACATGAACATTGTAGAGCGTATCTGGGATGCCTTCCGACATGCTGTTCTGAAGAGGTCCCCACCCCCTCGTACTATTACGAATTTATGGATAGCCCCGTAGGATTCATCAATTCCCTCCAGCACTACTTCAGACATTACGCGAGTCCATGCCACGTGGTGTTGCGGCAGTTCTGCGTGCTCACGTGGCCCTGCATCATATTATGCAGGGGTACCAGTGTCTTTGGCTCTTCAGTTTATGACGAGTGTGTATTTTGTAGCGAGGGTAGCTGGCCTGACCTATGGTCCGCTGGCTGTGGAGAGAGACGGGCAGCTGGATGCTGCCCGCTGGTATAAAGGAGCCGTCTGTCGGTTTGTGTGCAGGAGCTTACATCTCACCTCACAGCTGCGTACCTTCTAAAAATGGTACAAATGGCTCTGAGCACTATGGGACTTAACGTCTGAGGTCATCGGTCCCCTGTAACTTAGAACTACTTAAACCTAACTAACCTAAGGACATCACACACATCCATGCCCGAGGCAGGATCCGAACCTGCGACCATAGCGGTCGCGCAGTTCCAGACTGTAGCGCCTAGAACCCCTCGGCCACCTCGGCCGGCGCCTGCCTTCTGTCAGGAGTGCCTAGTCTTAGCTATCTAGATAATACGGCACAATTTACTTACCTGTTTAACGTTCTTAGCCTGATTATGTCAGTACAGGTGTAGCGTGCAGGCGAATGGAAATTTTCCATTGTTCTTTCCTCTTTTGTGTAAGTTATATGGAGAACATTCTGTTTCGATACGCTTGCAATATCTAAGCTCTCGAATTAAAAGGTCACGAATCTACACTGTGCCTCACAAGTTGTGTTCCATTTCTCTTTCTTGGAATAATAAAATTCTTTGCCCCAGAGTAAATTTTCAGACATGAAACAGAAAAGACACAAAATGTAACCACAAACAATAACGGAGGTTTCTGACAATTTTTCGTTGCCCCACGCTGGTTGGCAGGTGTGGCATTCTCTCCTCGTGACGCAGCGAGTGCTGAAAATTAAATAGAAGTTTCTCAAAGACGTGGAAATGATTAAATAATTTCCAAATTGTGCAATTTAGTACCACAGGACAGGCACGGCACAGAGGCTACCCACATTGAGGACGGATATATTTACTAAGACGCACACAATGTGGTGTGCCACAGGCAGTTCCTTGACTTCCCATCACAATGTACCTCATACAAGTCCACCCTCACCTTTTCTACTAGTGTATCTGCTCGATGTTAGGCTACTGTGTAAAGCCGGTATTGAAACTGAAATCTATGAAATCCGCGTAATTTCGACTGAAAAGTATTGCATACAGCCAATAAACGATCGGATAAAGTATCTCAGGAGGGTTGGGGCATTTAACTGAAAATGTAAACGAAAGGAAACCAGCTATGTCCGATCGTTCGTCTCCCAACAATCCGTAGCCAACTTCGAGCTGATTTGTGCTGAAACCTTTGTAAATTACAATATAAATTATATAACTAATCAGCAGATTAGCTAGTGGTTTGGATTAATGATGGAATCGATACAAATACATAGATATGGTTAACATTTATCCAGCCAGCAGGTACTGGTTACCCACCTTAAGACTGCTCAGCTCTAGAGGTTCCGTACATGAGATAATTCTACATCGGAAAGACAAAAGAAAAATGCTCCTTCGGTTATTTTCACTGGCTTTGCATTCAACACCTTCACAAACTAAGGAAGGTTGACTATGTTAAATGCAGCCATTGAACTTTTGGAACTCTGTTTATCCCAAATATTCTTTTTTTTGCAAATGAATCATCTTTTTCTTATTACACATCATTACATTATTAATTATAAGAGTAAAAATTAGGGCAAAAATAAAAGTGTCCAATACATTAAAACCTGCCAAAGGCGAAGGCCACACCTTCGGCAGGAAAGATTCTGGCAACCATCTTCTGAGACTGTCTGGGGTTGTTACTTGTTCAGAACCTGCCTCGCAGCGCAACAATGAAAGCACAGAGCTTCGGTTATGTCTTGAGAAATCTGCAAGCAGCCGTCAATATAAAAAGGTCTAGACTTTTGTCTCGTAAAGTTCTCTTCGTTCGTGACAATGCTCGGCCTCATGCAGATCGAATGACCCAAGTGTCTTTCCGAAGACCCCACTGTTAAGTGTTCCCGCATCCTCCACTTTCACCAGATCTTTCTCCAAGCGATTTTCTCATGTGCCCTCTGCTTAAAGGTCATATTGGTGGTAACCATTTCAACACTGACGATGAAGTCATCTCAGCAGCGAACATTTGGTACGAGTACAGGATCGGACCTGGAACAACACTGGTTTGGAACAGCTTGTATCATGTTAACAAAAATGCTTGGAAAAACATTGCGACTATGAAGAGAGGTAACTGTAGCATTGTACAATGTGAAATACAACGGTAAAGGGCACTATGCACTGTAGATTGTACAGTTACCTCGAGCCCCCACGTGCTATGGCACGAAAATATATATATTGGTTACACTCAATACTTAATTAAACGGCCCAGAGATGTGGCTGTTCTCAATGTTTGGCTACATTTTTCGTCATAGGGTGCCAGCTCACACCTATCGTAAACTCAGTTTTCAAGCTGAAATAAAATTTAAAAAAAAAACGATGCAGGCGGGTATTTGCGGTGAAATTTAAAATATTGAGTCACTCACATTGATTTATACTTACAAGTTGCTTATTTCTATTTTTCCAAGAAAAGTCTTCAATATATTGACTAAACACTTAAAATGCAGTCTGAGGGGCTTTTACGTAATGGCGGCCACTAATAACTTATGCTACAAAACTTCAATGTAAAATTCATATGTCGCGGTCACAGTTCACAAAATACACTGTTGTCTGCTGTCCTGAACCACTATTTTGCTCTCAACTAGATCGTTTTCGTACATCGCTACATACATACTTGTTCCCGATCGTGCTATCATCCCAATACTACCATCACTTGGGCGACACGTCCGGCTCTTAGCATCGCTGAAACACAACTCCCCTCAAAGGCGGCCGCCCTATGCACCTTCCAAATGACTGCCTAACTCAAAACAATGTTTGACAAAAGAATGACGATTATTCTAAAATTAAACAGAAAAACAAATATGATACATTGAAAAATATGGACATTTTTCAGGAAATAACAATCTGAAATCCAATTTTTTGTATCTGCCACCGTTTTTCCACAAACAATGTTCTTGTGGGGTGATTTTGCTTTTCTCAGATTTTTGATTCTAAACATAAATAAACAAATAAAAATAAATACATAATTACTCACCTAGCTCTTTAAACTTTAGAATGTTGCCGCTAGTTTCCTCTTTAAATTTATTTACTACAGAAAACACAGTTTTTAAAAATGGAATACCATATTCCGACCTCTCATTCAAAAATGGTACATATTCTGTTAAAAAGGCTATGACTGCTCGATGCAGCTCTACTAGCCGCACTCGTTAATACTTTATTCGTATTAATCGGCCAAAGGATTAATATGATATAAGCTTTTGAACTTTAATAAATTTACAATTTTTAAGACAATAACTTTTAAACTGTTATATATTTTTGTGGCACGTTTAGATAATTTAGCTTTACATATTTTTCTTCCATGAGTGCCGACTTGCGTCTCCATGTCACTCTTAGTTTTGTTTTTATCAATTTTTCTTTGGCATTTAAATTCCTCCAAGCGCGCAAACACGGCCATACACGCCCCTTCCCAGCTTGTGCTCAGGTTTTTCCAAGGCCGCATAATCGCTAGCCATTCGCCACGGCCCCGCAGCAACCGCCTGAGACGTGCTCCGCAGCGGGAAACTGCCGCTCGAATCTCCCGCCACACCTTGTACGCTCAAACTAGTTCAACTTGATAAACTTTGTGTAATTTTCTTTTTATAAAATAGGGAAACTTACTTACAGGATGTTCCCTGTACAAATAAACCATACAGACGAAAATATATTATTGCTAGACATCTTCCCTGGTCTGTAATGTTTTTACGCATAGTTTGAGAAGAGGCCTGTTGTTTTTCTTCACAGCTCATTAAAAGTATCTAAAATTTACAGATATATAATTGTGTTTTTCTAAATTACAATAAATTTTATGTTATTTTCCTATATTCATGTACTCTTCTGTGTGTATTAGGCCCACGTAGTGTATGTTTCTTCCAGAAGATAGGTCACCTTAACACTTCATTGCATGTGACCTACACTTAAGCACTCTGCACACGTTCTTGCTCTTATGTATTTAAGTTGAGTGATGCATCGTGGATGAACATGGAGGGACGGTGGCTAGTGGGGAACTGTCTGTGTTTAATTTCTTGTTATTGTAAAATGTGAAATAGTTTGTTCTTCTGTTATTGCTCTATTTATACAATTGTTGGTAGCCACAACACGGGCTCTTCAAGACATCAAAACTCTTGTCGCGAGATTTCGATGAGTTTCGTGCCCATCACCTTCACCAGAAGAAACTCATCGAAACATTGCGTACCCATCATCTTCACCAGACGAAACTCATCGAAACGTTGCGTACCCATCATCTTCACCAGACGAAACTCATCGAAACGTTGCGACAAGACGACGCCACCACCCGGCTAATAACCCCAAGAAGAAGTCATCACTGGAATACGCCGAGAAAGATTGCAGTCGCATATATCATAATTCTGCAATGTAAAACCAGTTCCACAGTTTGCACAACAGATTTACGTCAACGATATAGGCCTATAATCACGTCTGTCTGTCCTTCGGTCCTTGTTGGAACCGAAAATGAAGTGCGCTTTTTTCCAGTCGCTAGGTACCCCTCGTCACTCCAGTGAATTACGATAAACTGCTGCCAACAGGGCAGCGAGTTCTTTCCCATAATCTTTGTAGAATCTTACAGGTATGTTATAGGGTCCTCATGCCTTTCCATTATTTAGCGATTGTTGTTGCTCTTCTGTTTTTCGACCGGTTCTCTCACTATCTAACATTTCGACGTTGAAAGAAGGGACCGTATTACGATCATCCGCGATCAAACACTTGCCGATACCGAATTCGGTATTTCGGCCTTCTCTCTGTCATGTATTGATTTTCGCTTTCTCTGCTAAGATTTGTCTTCTCTTGACTCTGTGATGAAGCTATCTTTGTTTATGTAGCACTCGTTTTGCTGTCAAATGAAGCCGTGTCTGGTAGAGATAGTCTCAAGAGAACATGACTATACCGGTAGTAAGGAAATGTGATTCTCCCTTGAGCAAACAGAATTTTTCTTGTTTTACTACAAACATATGTTTCGAGGTAGATTCTCCATCTTCAGCGGATTCTATTTATTTTCTGTTGAAGATTTTACAAATAATGTAGGCATCATGAAGTTTACCAATGTTTTGAGATTTTAGAAGTCATTTTACTGAAAATCAGTGACAAATATTAACATTCAAGAAGAACTTTGACCATCAAATTATCATCTCAGCACCATGCCAGACGTTTCCTACTGTTCATTGCCTGTACTTCTGACAAAAGTTATAGTAATGTAAGTATTATAATCTCAAAAAAAAAATGGCAAATATCATAATGTGGAATTTTTTGTGTATTCTTCGATAGATAATGAATAAAACCACTGAAGATGGAGAAACTCCTCCGAAATAGGTATGGGTAATGCAACAAGAAAAATTGTGTTTACTCACGGCAGAACCATATTTTCACATTTTTTTTATTGCATATTAGGAAGGGAACGCGACCAAGCAAAAGGCTGTGACCGCAATACCATCCTGGTATAGTTTAGCTGGCACGTGTAATAGTTAACTGAGTACTGCAGGCACCAGGAGGTCGACGTAATATTACAGGTTAATCGAATAATGAAGGCATGATCCGGTTGCCCGCCAGTTGCGACAATCTGACCGTCTCAATTTACGAGTGCCTCCCTTAATTGCAAAGACACCTCTGTCATCAAAATCTTCTTGCAACAGTTAAGGTAAAGTGCTTCGTTCTACTGCCGTGTGCCACCATTGCAACGTATCTCTCCTGCTCGCCCCCACTGATGTATTTTGTTTCTATTAGAGTTCTTTAATAGTTCATGAGTACAGTTTTGTGGCCGAGCGGTTCTAGGCGCTCCAGTCTGGAAACGCGCGACCGCTACGGTCGCAGGTTCGAATCCTGCCTCGGGCATGGATGTGTGTGATGTCCTTAGGTTAGTTAGGTTTAAGTAGTTCTAAGTTCTAGGGGACTGATGACCTCAGAAGTTGAGTCCCATCGTGCTCAGAGCAATTTGAACCATGAGTACAGTTTTCTTCACTGACCCAGCATTGTATCCCGGTCTCCTAAGCATTATTTTGATTCAGGCCCTTTTGGCATTATTTTTAGTGCCTTTTCAGTTTGTATGAATTCGATTATTGATGTAACTGTCAAAATGGTTCATGTGGCTCTGAGCACTGTGGGACTTAACATCTCAGGTCATCAGTCCTCTAAAACTTAGAACTACTTAAACCTAACTAACCTAAGGACACACACACAACCATGTCCGAGGCAGGATTCGAGCCTGCGACCGTAGCGGTCGCGCGGTTCCAGACTGAAGCGCCTAAAACCGCTCTGCCACACCAGCAGGCGATGTAATTCTCGTCCAACACTTTTAAAATTATAAATTTTTTAAATAGTATTTCGTCGACTATTAATTCAGTGATGTTGCGGTGCGACCATCTCTGTCCTCACTCTGCCTTACTTTGCGTCTTCTTCCTCGTGATCGTGTAGGCAAGGTAGAGTTCCTCCTGTAGTAGTAAATAAACCTGATGCTTCACGCACGGTCAGGGCAGGAACCAGAGTCGGGCGTGCTCGTTTCCAAGCCTTACAGCTGGGAACGTTGTTCCACGTTTTGACAACCTTGGGTATACCGTGGCTGGACTTTACAGCCTTGTCGAACTGGATTTCTGCAACCTGGCAGCTTTATGTCCTTCCCTGCCGCAGTGACGCCTTTGTTGATCACTCTTCGCCCAGGGAGCCTAGCCTGTCATAGCGAACAGGTCATGTCTACTGGTACGTTCTTCAGAAAAGCGACCTCAGTGCAGAAAAGGCGACCAGTATTCTTCTGCCTCTACACAACCAAACTTAAAAAATTTGTGGCAGAGCCTATCTTCATTTTCTGAAGACAGCACGCGAGAGACATCTGTGATGAGGCCGCTGTTAGCAGAAAGGCAAGACACGTTTCTGCAAGCTGCAGACCCGTCTCACGTTGTAAGCGAAGAAACTTTAGTGACGGCAAGTCGACGGTCCACTGATTGTGATCCGACAGGGTCCACTGGAGGGTCCCCAAACAGAGGAACTGACGAGGCTGCAGGTTGAAGGTCTGTATTTATGGGGTCGGAGAGTAAACTGGACAGGCAGGCCCAAAGAGTCAGAAAACAGTACGAGGATACCGGAAGTTGTTTGCCGGCTGTCACAAGCGGGAAGCTGTGGACAGCGCTGGCGCGCCAACAGCAGCTGGCCACCCGCCGCTGCGGTCACAGCGGGCGCGTGACGTCTGCACTCGCGGACGCGCTTCCACCGCTGTCCATATACCACACACAAATGTCTGTCCTGCCAGCCCACCTTTAACTGCATGCTCGATGACCATGGGAAGAGAACAAAGATTCTCCGTCAGAATTATCATATAGAAACAGTTGAAATAACACAAATGAAGACAGCACAGAAAGAAGGGCTAAGTCTAAATTTGTCGAAAATTGTGGGCTCATGTTTTCATCAGCCATACTTTCAGCTGAGTCAGGTTAGCTGAATGTAATGTGTTTAGTGACACACCTATAGCCATTTAAAAATATGGTAAACATTTAGAAAATGTGTCAAGTCCATCCAGAACATGGATGGAAGGAGTGATGTCCAGAAGTTGTGGATTTCTGAACTATACTGATGTTCGTATATTGTTTTATGATAGTTCCATTGTTGACATTGTTAAATGGAGTGTTATTATTGAGTTTTATTTTGTATTGTCGTAGTGCATGATCTCTGCTAGCACAGGGAAGATCTGTGATAAGCGTTTTGCTTTCTAGTGCGGTGAAATTGAATTTCGTGTAATAGTCTGTGTTTTAATTGAAAATTAAATGTCCAGAACAGTGTTAAGTGTAGAAAAAGAGTTCTGGTACACAATCTGAAGCATCTAGAAAAACCAAGAACTATGTCACAAGAACTAAAAGAGCACTGTAATTACTAGAAATTCCTACAGATATGCTAACGGAAGCAGGAAAGTCTGCCATCCGATGTGGCCGAGCGGTTCTAGGCGCTTCAGTCTGGAACCTTGCGACCGCTACGGTCGCAGGTTAGAATCCTGCCTCGGGCATGGATGTGTGTGATGTCCTTAGGTTTAAGTAGTTCTAAGCTGTAGGGGACTGATGACCTCAGATGTTAAGTCCCATAGTACTCAGAGTCATTTGAGCCAGGAAACTCTAAACTCATATCTAATTATAGTCTGCTGAAGAACTGCAACAGGCAACTTTGTCATCTCGAAGCACCAATCTCTGCTAATAATATTCAGTGCCGAAGGCCTCTTGGAGATGAGACAGTAGTTGCTTTGTGTGATTACACTGGTCAACAGTGATTTTGTTGCCCATTAACTGACAGTGAATTTAGGGTAACTTTATGGCCCTGAATTCGAATATGTCATTCGTTTTGCTAGATTTGCTCTAGGTATTACGGTAACGTACAAAACGTAGATAAATAAATAGAAATTAAAAATATTAACTGAGATCCATTGTGTACACAGACAAATGAAAATGAGAATAACAAAAATGCAGCTCCATTGTTGATTCAGCAAGTAATAGAAGAAGAAAGGAAAAAATAGTCTTATTTTTTAAAAAAAATTGCAATTAGCATATGGAAAAACTCCTCCTGTGTGATTTTCTCTTGTGTTGATCGTCCGTTCAGTCACGCTGAAGATTCCAGCAGTAGTCCGCCATCATATGCTTGTCCCGTCTACCTTCATATCGTTCTTCCATCACCTGAAGATCTCGATGGAATCTTTCACCTTGTTCCTTGATGTAGTCACCAAGATTGTCCGGAAACCTATCAAGATGGCTGTGGAGGTAGTGAATCTCAATGCTCATAATTAGCCCCCAAGCTTTTGAAGTTTCTGAGCATGTTTTCCAACTGTTCTTCATAATTATGTGATTTGTGGTAAGCCAAGAAATTTTTGACAACAAAGACAAAACTGCTCCAGGCAGATGCTTCAAATCAATTCATAATTTTAATGAATTCCAAATAATGTATAAGCTTCTGAATTTGGCGACCATCAAATACAACAGCTTTTAATTTTTCATCACTGAGTCCAGGGAATGATTTGCATATATGTTTGAAACAGTCACTATTTTTGTCCAAAGCTTTCACAAATTGCTTCATTAGACCAAGCTTGATATGAAGTGGTGGAAGACTGATTTTGTCCCTGTCAGTTAATGGTTCTTTCAGGACATTAGCTGCTCCTACAGTAAAGGTATCTCTTGATGGTCATGAAACTTTTTCCCAGTAATCATGATTTGCTCTGCTGTCCCACATTCAAATAGAGCAAGGGAAGTTTGTTTATTCACTTTGCTGTCCAAGCAAAAAGTTAAACATTTATAAATCAACACAAACAGGCCATTGGTGCTGACTATAACGAAGTTTCTGGAGAATCATCTTGATATTTTCGTATTCCTCACGAAGTTTCGTTGAGTGGCCAATTGGAATGGATGCACAGCAGTTACTATTATGCTGCAACACAGACTTTAAGCTTCTGGTTGAACAACCAATAAAAATCCTCCAGTCTTGTGGTTGATATTTTCGTAGTCCCACTTATAGTAGTAAACCAGGGATGTCACTGCATTAAACAAGTGCATCATCTTGACTGAAGTTTAACATTTGTAAATCAACGCAGATAGGCCATTGGTGCTGACTACAACGAAGTTTCTGGAGAATCATATGGATATTTTCGTATTGCTCATGAAGTTTCGTTGAGTGGCCAATTGGAATGGATGCACAGCAGTTACTATTATGCTGCAACACAAAGCTTCTAGTTGAACAATCAATAAAAAGCCTCCAGTCTTGTGGTTGACATTTTCGTAGTCCCACTTTTAGTAGTAAACCAGGGATGTCACTGCATTAAACAAGTGCATCATCTTGACTGAAGTATGGAACTAGATCTTCTTCTCTTGTCCGGTAAGGTGTGATTTTAGTTCCTGGTTGTAGACAACTCTTCTAATTTAGTCTACATACCAAGAGTTCAGAAGATTGTTTAGAGAGACTGAGGTCTCTTATCACATCGTTAAGCTCTTCCTGAATGAAGAGCTGATGTCTTGTGGAACTTCCTTCGTATTAAGGTTCAAGTCCTGCAGATCATCATCATCTGAAGGAAGTAATTCTGACAGAGTGGTATGGGAATGTCATCACTATGTGGCACAGGTCGTTTTGCTGATTCTAAATGGGGATCTTCCCACATAGGCTTCTTGTAGCGATTGAAACCTTTTACATTGACAATGGAAAAATATCAATCATTATGGTAGTTTTTTGGCTCACGCCACACCTTCGTTTATCATTAGTCCTCAGTTGTAAAATCTCGACGCATCTTTTGCAAACTTTATGAGGAGCCAATGTTTATCTTGGTCTTCCAGTTTAATCCCAAAATACGCAAGATAGGCCTGTTTCACAAAGTCAGTGATGTACTTCCATTGTTCTTTCAGAGTGGATTCTCGACGAATATAGCAGAACACATCAGGAGAGTTGAAACAATCTTTATGCGAGCAGCTCATGTTTATCTAAGAAAGGAACAAAATAAAATAAAAATCATAATTGCAAAAATATATTTTTACAAATGTGATAAGGTAGAACTAATAAGACAATATATATTACAATATGATTTATAACTTACATTTAACTAACAATAACGTATTAACTAAACGTGACATAACTTTTTCTTGACACAATGAACGAGAAATTCTTCACTTAACTTTTAACGGCTGTTACACAAATTACGTCCTCTCTCACGCTCGTTCCTCCCTGGACTGCCGCTCTGAGCACAAACAAGGGGGCGGGGGATCCTGACCTTCAATGCAGCAGCGTGACCAACTCACTCTCCTTAGAATTGTGCGACACAAGAGGGTGTCTCAAATTACTACCACGTTGCATAATATCACCTTCTTTTCTATAACGTGTAACAATTAAGATATTACATTTGTACATATTCAATCAAGAAGTATAAAATGGACAGGCAAACAGAATTATGGAATTCATAACCAATTTACTAATAATTTAACGATTAAACGATACACCTTAGACTCTTAGAGATAGCCTGCGTCTCAGAAACTAGAGCCAATTGGGGAATTCCGTTTCCAAATTCAGATTCAGCATACCAAATACACCCAGTACATGTTCAAATATCCCTGACAACAAGAAAAGAATTTGTAGATCTGTGTTATACATTTCATGTTAAAGTAAGTGTAATGAGAGATAATGCTTTGACAGAATTTATTGTTTGTCAAAAGGTCTTTCTATCACTGAATGGGACTGCAAATAAAAGATTAGAAACTATTAGGAATTTCTTGAAAATGAAGACACCTCTCGAGTCTAGAAATGAGGGAAACACAGAAACGAAGCTCATAAACTGTTGGTGGAAACAGAGGAAAACACCTGCACTGAGATCGTGTCATTTAAAAGAAGATCCAATTCTTACAGCATAAATAAGACACAGAAACTGTATTTTCCTTTCAAGAGACAAATCGCGCTTATTTATCATCATATGAAGCATGTCGAAAAGAATTTCATACAGAATTTATTACCCCGCTCGGTTACGCTCGAAGTGATACATGCAGTACTTGCGATAAGTTTCCTATAACTTTCATAGCTCTAAAGGTTTAACTCACATGTGCAACAGATGGTACACAAAGGTCAGATGTTCAAATGGTTCAAACGGCTCTGAGCACTATGGGACTTAACATCTATGGTCATCTGTCCCCTAGAACTTAGAACTACTTAAACCTAACTAACCTAAGGACAGCACACAACACCCAGCCATCACGAGGCAGAGAAAATCCCTGACCCCGCCGGGAATCGAACCTGGGAACCCGGGCGTGGGAAGCGAGAACGCTACCGCACAACCACGAGCTGCAGACGTCAGATGTTCAAAATAATATTAAGACAGAGAAGACTGAATATTAACAGCACTGGCGAAAAGCTGATTCATTCTACCAGCGTAAACGACAGTCAAGAAAAAGAAGCAGAAAGTCTACAGGCACTGATTCGACACTTATGGATGTCCAAAGGAATCGTTCGTTGCTCTGGATCAGCAGCAGTATTGTCTATTATGAGCGCCAGCTTTCTCTACAGCTACTCGTATTTAAATTACATTGACTCTCAGACAGCAACACGGTATTTTATTTTTATCCTGAAAAAATAGGCGCAAAATCTGAAATGAAGCAGTTTATTTCCTGCATCATTATGTGACTAGGGCCATGGCTTGACGGTTTAAAAATTTGGAAACATTCTATGATTCACATGGGACTCAAAACAAAAACTATACCGTTTTCAGATTTTTACACTATACTGTCCATCAAGCAGATAACTGAGGGAAGTATCACATAATCAGGTTAATAGGTGATTCACTGAAGTTGATGACAAGAATACAGAAAAATGGAAAACACTGAGGACCTGGTTAGGTGGCGATCAGTCTGGCTTTAGGAACGATAAAGGCACGAGAGAGGCAGTCCTGACGTTGCGCTTGATAACAGAAGCAAATCTGAAGAAAAATTAAAATACGTTCGTAGGATTTGTTGACCTGGGAAAAGCCTTCGGCAGTTTAGAACAGCGAAACATTTTCGAAATTTTGGGAGTATGCAAGGGGAAGACGGGTAACACACAAGATGTGCAAGAACCCAGAGGTAACAAAAGGAATGGAAGACAAGAACGAAGTGCCCGGATTAAAAAATAAGAAAGGATGTAGTCCTTCACACCTATTATGTAATACATGCATCGAAGAAGGGTTGGAGCAAAGAAAGTAACGTTCGATATTTGGGTTATAATTCAGGTTGAAAGGACATTTTCTGGATCTGGTGAACTGAATCAACGATCTAGTGGGTATAGAATATGCATTGAGAGTTAACCAAAGAAAGATGGAAGTAACGAAGTAGCGGAAATGAGAATAGCGAAGAGTAAATAATACATAACGGACGAAGCGAGGAGGACATAAAAAGCAGACTAGCACTGGCAAAGAGGGCATATATGGGCAAGAGAAATTCACTGGTATCAAACATAGGCCTTCATCTGAGGAAGAAATTTCTGAAAATGTATAGTAGTGACTGCGAAAAAATCGGAAATGAAAAAACCCGAATTGTTTTGCATGTGTTATTAAAGAAGAATGTGGAAAAGTATCTGGACTGAGAAGAAGTGAGAGGGTTCGCAGCAGAATCGGAGAAGGAAAGATCATACGGATATCCGAGAAAGGGAAGGGACAGGACCATAGGACAAGTGTATAGACACCAGCGAACGAGCTCTGTGGTACTGGAATGAACTGTCGAGGGTAATTTAGGGGAAGAGAGAGGCCGGTATACATCCGACAACTAACTGAGACCGTAGGGCGCAAGTGCTACTCTGAGACGAAAAGGCTGGCACGAGGAGAAGAACTGGTGGTGGGCCGCTTCGAACCAGACAGAAGACTGATTAAAAAATAAAGAATAAAAAAAGTAAAAATAATAAAGAAGAATGTAAACCCATTTACGCTGTCTGCTGTGAAGGTAGTGTACGACTTTTCACCAGCAGTTTAGTTAATAGAAGAAATTGTTATCCCTGCTACCGTACATGATGCGTATTTGTTGGGTTGAAATCTATACTGGCATGGGAGGTGTGTAAGGGTGTTTGCTAGCTGGTGACGAGGTTCTTAATGCATTTTAGACAATGATCTCAGATAGCAAAGTCTTGAATTTTATAGAAATCTTCAGGGCTTAGTGATTGACAAATTTCTCTATTTCCAGAAATTCTAATCTCCCAATTACTGGGATACTGATGCAGCAGTACAATGGAACTTCGTTACTGTAGAAACATTATTGCAGAATGTTAATTTTTCATTTTCCGTTAATCTATTTGGAAAGATTAAACCTAATGTCTCCCATGCACCTCATACTGATGGTTAGAGTGTAGATGTAGATATAAGAAGATTAAGCAGTGCTGTACAATTCCACGCTGGGTAGCCACAAGGTTTGTGGCGCCTTGCTGTGATGCGCGCGTCTCCGCCTGTCGGAGGTTCGAGTCCTCCCTCGGGCATGGGTGTGTGTGTGTGTATGTATGTGTGTGTGTGTGTGTGTGTGTGTGTGTGTGTGTGTGTTGTTCTTAGCGTAAGCTACTTTGGTTAGATTAAGTAGTGTGTAAGCCTAGGGCCCGATGACCTCAGCAGTTTGGTCCCATCGGAACTTACCACAAATTTCCAATTATCTCCCTCCATTCTCTAGATGTAGATATAAAAACTGTAAGTAGTACTGACTATTCTCAGCCGTGGGAGTGAATCCCAGGACCGCACTTCTTTACTGCTCCCTGACTGAGCATGAAGTGCCATAGTTCCTTCAGCGGACATACCCAGTTATTCATTTTTTGGTCCTAAACACGACACTCGAAACACTCTCTCCCAAGTGAATAAGAAAGAGATTCTCGCATCCCGTCGATGACTAGTTATTTAGACCCGAAAAGCAAATTTGGAAAGGGGAAAGGCATGGGCCGTGTCCTGTCAGAGGAAAAACCTCAGCTTTCACTGAAAGAGATTTATGGAAACCACGAGAAGAGCTGAAACCGGGCGGGTGGACAGGAGCGTCGGCCACTCGCTGGCTGGCTGTCTGGCTGTCTGTCTGGCTGAATGTCTGGCTATCTGGCTGTCTGGCTGGCTGGCTGACTGGCTGTCTGGCTTTCTGGCTGGCTGACTGGCTGTCTGGCTGTCTGTCTGTCTGTCTGTCTGGCTGAATGTCTGGCTATCTGGCTGTCTGGCTGGCTGGCTGACTGGCCAGGACACGGCCAGGCTGCCCCGCTCTCTGTGGAGTGGACAGGCCATGGATGGTGGTTGGGGGAGGGGTGTCCATCTGTAGCGAGACACACAACATCGGGCTTCTGCTCCAGAAGGTGCCTGCACCCTTGTTTCACCTTAGGGATGATATTCCATCCAGACACTGATCGAAATTTGTAGTTAACAAGTGATAGGGGCTACAGAGCGTTCTTCTAATGTGCTGCAACCATATGTTTAATGACAATGATTTTTCAGTACAGCCAGTTATTA
Organism: Schistocerca gregaria; assembly: GCF_023897955.1. Taxonomy (NCBI): domain Eukaryota; kingdom Metazoa; phylum Arthropoda; class Insecta; order Orthoptera; family Acrididae; genus Schistocerca; species Schistocerca gregaria. The sequence goes on from NC_064921.1 coordinate 770,022,350, forward strand.
TTGTCAAAAGCTTCTGTTGGCATCCACTTACATCTAAGAACTAGCAAAGGGCTTTATTGTGACTTCAGAGTTGAGATTAGAAGGTATTCTAGATAGAATGATTAAGTACAACACTGTCATTCTCCATTTATTTACTGTTAATGCAGATTTCTCAACCACAACACAAAGCAGGAGCAGAGCCACAGATTGTGTCGTTCCCACACCCATGGCAATCACGGCCGCTGCTTGCGTCCTTGGTGAATTTTGTTTTGTGCTCATTAATCCGTCACCCAAGCCATCGTTCTCTGCATTACGTTTCGCCCTCCAAATGCTGGAGACATCGTCAAAAGGTACAAATGCCCAAAGAGCAGTTTCAAAATTAAACAAGTTCAGCAAGCCAAATTGTTTACACGTATCCATGCAACGGCCAGGTCATGACGTCATCACACCGTCGCTGAGTCACGCCGATCCGTGTGATGCAGCTTATAAAGGGGTGCGCTTTTTGCTTTATTCAACTCTGAGACCAACAACCTGTCTGATTTAATTCGTTTTTCTTTTCTGTTAAACTTGATTTGCCATTTTGAAATTCTGTGAGCACTTTATAAATCCTACCTCAGTAGCCATTAGATCTTCATAAAACCATAGTGTCGAACATAAGAATTTCGTAGTTCCCTGATCCGACTGCACGTTCTCTCACTGCTGATTTATCTGTGTTTTCGTCATAACTGCTCCTCTGTTCATTAAGTTCGAAGTTAATGCTTCTGTTTCTGGTAACTATGTGGAATATTAGATCCCTTAATATAGTAGGTATGTTAGAAAATTTACAAGCGAGTTGGATAGGTTAAAATCACATATAGTGGGAGTTGGTCAAATTTTTGGCAGGAGGAACAGGGCTTCTGCTCAGGTGAATACACGAATATAAATACAAAATCAAATAGGGGCAGTGAGGACGTAGGTTTAATACTGAATAAAACAGTGGGAACGCAGATGAGATACTGTGAACAGCATAGCGAACGCTTTATTGTATCCAAAATAGACATGAAGCCCCAACCCACCTCAGTAGTACAAGTTCATATACCAACTATCTCCACAGATGAGGAAGAGATTGAAGAAATGTATGATGAGAGGAAAGAAATTAGTGAGATAGTTAAGGGAGATGAAAATTTAATTGTGATAGGGGACTGGAATCCCATGGTATGAAAAGGATAAAAAGGAAACTCTCTCTACTGCACCAGCCAATCTTCAGTGCTGATGGTCACGCTCCCACTTCAGTTGTAGCAGCCGATGTCGTGCTGCTAACGTTGGCACATGCATGAGTCGTCGGCTGTGGAGGCCCATCATTAAGAGTGTGTTCGCACACACTTGCACTCTCCCCAGCAGTAAAGACTGGTGTTAGCTCCGCCACAGTTCGCTGCCTGTCCTGGTTTGCTAGTGTGTCCAGACTAAGACGTTTGACATCTGTAGCAAGGGGTGGCCGCTCAGCCCAAAACTTTTGTAAGTGGTTTCGCCACATGTTGGAGACACCCCTCACAGCACTCCTCGAACACCTGACGAGATGCTCCTGCCGAATCTCCAGGCCATCGCAATATGCCCTCAGACAAACTCGGACAGATCGCGTGCCTTCCCATTCGACACACGGTCAGCACGCTCACTGATACTGCATGCATCGAGCGTGTGTTTCCGGGTTCCCGGGTTCGATTCCCGGCGGGATCAGGGATTTTCTCTGCCTCGTGATGGCTGGGTGTTGTGTGATGTCCTTAGGTTAGTTAGGTTTAAGTAGTTCTAAGTTCTAGGGGACTGATGAGCATCGATGTTAGGTCCCATAGTGCTCAGAGCAATTTGAACCATTCGAGCTTGTGTTTGAGTAGTAGTCATTCCTCGCCAGCAGACGCTGCCATTGCGTGAGCAGGTTTATATCGATAGCAGTTTGATTGTCACAATGCCCTGGCCGAGCTAACAAACAAACAAGCGGATACGGTGGCTCACTCTTTCGTTACCCTTGGCTATTGGAATTCTTCACACCATAAGCCCTAACAACCGACCAAGGCATAGTTCTTGTTTCTAAACTGTTTAAGCAGTTACGTTGACTAAGCTTTGTCAAGAAGTTACCAACCAGTGCCCTTCGGACATAAGCAAATGTAAGAAGAGTGAGGGTGCGTAGAACAGTGATCTACGGTGTGAATAGTAGCCGCAATAACTGGGACACAATATTACAATATTTCGTAAGTGTGTAAAATACAGCAATCATTGAGAACGCAGGTATTTCACCTTCCAATGATGTTTTCGGTAGAGAAATGCCCTCAGCTTTTTAATTATGTCGACCTACTGTATCTGAGAAAGTATCGTCTGTTGGGGACATCGCTAAAAGACTACAAGCGATATGGGATCAAATGAAAAAAAACAGCAACACAGGAAAATACTCACAATAAAAAACGAAATTAGCAAGCTATCGCGATTGGCTGCTGGTTATGTTATATAGCCATTACGTTCCGAAAGGGAAAACATAGAAGTTCATTCCCCGTTACCATCAATAACACGGATCATGACAGGAAGACGAAACGACTATACCAGGTAATGTTACAATACAGCTTCCCACCCGAACCACTGTTGTCCATATAAGCAGAATCCGGACATTTCAAGTTGAACCGGAAGCACTGTCTCCCTTGCCATCAGCCCTTCCGGTGGGGCAAGAGAGGTGGGTAAAGAAAGCAGAAGAAGGAACGGTAGAAATAAGACTCAGAAGATACCCGAGATTGGTGCAACATATCCACACACCTTAAGTACGAGTACGCGAGTTGAATGTTTGTAATTACCTATCAGTAATACGTCATAGAATGAGATTTTCATTCTGCAGTGGAGTGTGCGCTGATATGAAACTTCCTGGCAGATTAAAACTGCGTGCCGGACCGGGACTCGAACTCGGGACCTTTGCGTAATTTATTTGAGAAAGGGTTGTAATACCGAAAATGCAAATAGAACACCTTCTGCACCATCCAAAAATTTTCGACGTTTAATATCCATGGATAACTTGTACTGTACTTATGATTCTGAAGCCGTAAGATGTATTAAAGAAACTATATTTAATAAGTAATCGATGTAATAGTGTATTTATTCCTGAATGTATATGCTTAATTGTAATTATAATGAAAATATTGTAAATTGCTGGGTAGGTCGCAGGTTCGAATCCGGCCTCGGGAATGGATGTGTGTGTTGTCCTTAGGTTAGTTAGGTTTAAGTAGTTCTACGTTCTAGGGGACTAATGACCACAGCAGTGGAGTCCCATAGTGCTCAGAGCCATTTGAACCATTTTAATAGCCAAGGGAGCTTTATTTCCATATATCGATAGCAATGACGTAATGGCAGCAGCTGTAGCGTTGCGAGCAGAGAGGAAGCAGAGCAGCTTGAGTCTTGAAGCAGAGCGGAAGTGTTTGTTGGGCGGTGCGCGCACACGTGCTGTGCAGAGATGCTCGCGCCAGTGTAGGCGCGCCTGACTGTTACCCCTCGAGTATCAAGAGCACGCTAAGAGTGGAGAGGCGGAGGAAGCTGCAATTCCAGCTACTGCCTATCCCATAATTATCCGTGGCTCTGGAGCCGATGCGGGGTTCTGAATCACCAGCAGCAACAGTAGTAGCTCAGTACTATCGTCTACATTCTTCGTCGTCCGCACACCTACAACATCGTAAGACTGTTAAGTGAAACAATGTAACCTTGTAAAGGCAATACCCAGAGGCTTTTCTTTCAAAACGTATGACTGACCTGAGTAATAACCTGCAGTAGTTAAAATTCGTAGGACGCCTATGTAGTCATTTTTCTCGGACATTATTACCAAGCAGCGTCCCTTTCCTTTCCAAGCATTCACCGCCTGTCATAAAAATATGAAAACGGATTAACTGTTTACAGTCAGTTATGTTTATTTGCTAATGACCAATTTCAGTCAAAATTTTCTGCCTCAATAACTATTCGTTCTTGTATTGCACAATAAAAACTTGACTAATTTGCAGTTTTGAATACTAACTTCACTCACTTAAACGTAACATTTCAGTGGCAAAACTAATTACTAAAGATACAGCAGAAATTAAGAGTGTGCAATTTCATTTGTTCTCTATTTAGCTTAGCGAGTGACTTCTGCTGGTTTGGCATGTATTTTATTTTTGTTATATTAAAAGTAAAATCAGTTGCTCACAAACTTAAGTTAAATTCAGTTCAGTCGTTCAAGAATCAAAAGTAAAGTGCTTGCATTTTTCATAATTTTGCATTACGTTATGCTGGCGTTACTGAAAGCCACTTTTTACGAAACCAAGTTTCAGTTAGCAAGACATTTATTTAGCCAGTAACTCCATTTAACTTTACCATCAAAATTTAGTATTTCAGAATAAGTAACTGCAAACTGAGTGCTTTCTGATTCATTGATTTTCTCGTGAACTGTTGTGCTGTGGAAAGCGTCACATCCTTCTGTTGCCACACAAGTGATTATTTGCTTAAAATTCTTTGCCATTAGCTTTCTTGAAATTCTTGAGAGCTATTGCCCTAGTGGTCTGTCTACCGATTAATTATCCTCTTTTTAGCTAATCAGCAGTTTTGTATTAAAAATATTACGCGGTACCCTTTTCCTCCTGTGTGGTTCGTGAGGGACTGCACTATATTCCACCCGTTACAAAATTATCATCAGTATTTAGATTAGTATTAGAATGGATTCTTCCTCCAGAGGGGCCTCTTTACCCTTTCCCCCACCAACAGGTATTATTTTCCTTCAGTAACGACAGCCTTACTGCCTGCAAAATTAAATTAGGCATACGCGATCACGGTCAGGTATGTAGCAAACAAGTGGTCCGATTGGGAAGAGGGAGCTTACAGATTCACCCATGTACTTGATTGTGTTTGCGGGGTTCACACAAGATAAAGCGACTCCCCATACAGTACAGAGAACGAAAATTGTAGGAGACCAGGAACTGTTAGTGTAACATCCAAAGGAACGCCCCGCAGACGAGAGTATTAATATCCTAGTGGTTAACTGCCGAAGTATTCACAACGAAAAGCCAGTGGTAGAAAATTTGTATCTCAGCTGATATGAATTTCCTGTCTTCAGCGAACACTATACTGCCTATACTTCCGATATACATTTATATTTTCCCCGAACATCTCTCTGAGAACAATTTTGGATTTTAATTAGCTTTCTGTATCTAGAGTTCTGTGATCTTGATTACTTTAGACTACTCCTACCTCTGGCTTTTCGTGTAGAATTACTGAATCTATTGAAATCTAGATGACAGAAAACATGACCAACGGAGAAGCAGTATACCAGCTCAGGACGGCGCGGAATCCGGATGTAGAATTACTAAAGAAGCAACAGAAAAAGTTCCCTTCTCTGGTAACTAACCTCAGACAACCTTTGGCGTTATGGACGGGATCTTATGCAGCCCCAGGCGGCAACTAACTGTAGCGCTCATGGACAAGAGAGAGGACAACATCAACCATCCGCAGCCTCAGACACCACACAACCTCGGAGCAGACACGGTACAGAACTGCAGGCGGTCACCACCACGAGAGACAACTGCGATGTGCACGGACAGAATATGCAATTCCCACAGCAGCCTGATTCGGCGAGAAGCGCACCTTGTAGGGGCGCGTCCAAGCCAAAAGGCCAGGGGCTCGACAGCGGCACGACAGAATGCCGGAGCGGTCGCCATCAACATAAGAAACGTCCGCAGCGTGTCGATAGTGTGGGAACGTGCCTGGCGGGCGCAGACCTCGTGGGGAACGCCTTGGCACGGCCGCCACCGGGGAAAACAGCGGAAATGGGCAGGGATGAAAGACGGAACGCCTAGAGGTGAACAGCACCACCAGACACAGCCGCAGCGGCGCGGACGGCGTAGGGAACACCAGACACCGTCCAGGCATACTTATGGTTCATGTCCGAGCACCATAATGGATCAACGGAGGATACTCCCGCCGGAGCAATTTCGGTTCCGAAGAGGCCATTCCGCTGAACAACAGGTGATCCGAGTCGTCGAAGACATCACACTCGCCTTCAACAATAGGTAATACTGTGGAGCAGTATTCCTAGACATTTCCAAGGCGTTCGACAGCGTCTGGCATCAAGGGTTCCTATGGAAATTGAAGCAGTACGGCTTTCCCCGATCGATGGTACAGCTGCTTGCATCATACCTCCGAGGGCGAACCTTCTCTGTTCGAGTTGCCAACTCCTGCTCGACTCTCCGGCACATCGACGCTGGAGTCCCTCAAGGATCCGTCCTTGGGCCGATACTTTACTGCATCTTTACATCGGACATCCCCACCTCCCCCAGGGTGGAGAAAGCTATGTATGCAGACGACACCGCCATCTACACTCGCAGCCGTTGGCCACAGGCCATGCACCGCAGGCTACAGGAAGCCTGTTCCGATCTTGAAGCATGGTCCCGCATGTGGCGGATTCGCTTCAACGCTCAAAAAAGCCAAGCAGTCATCTTTACCAGAAGACGAAAGCCGCCAGTGCCGGAAATTCGGTTATTCGGGGAAGACATCGCGTGGCTGCCCTCCGCCACGTATCTCGGAGTTGTGCTGGATCGTCAGCTCATTTGGCAACAGCACATCATGGCCACCCGACGGAAAGTGGACCAGCGCTTGGGAGCTCTCTACCCGCTGATTAATGAAGGCTCTTCACTGTCGGTTGCTAATGGCCTCCTCATATACAGGCTATTCGTCCGGCCGATCATGGACTACACCTGCGTCGCCTGGGGCAATGCTGCCACCCGCCACATTAATCGTTTACAAGCGCTGGAGAATAAGGCCTTACGAAGAGTTCACCACGTGCAACCGCAGCTCCCGTCTAGATACGTCCGTGAAGCTCTGCACGAAACTGAAGTCCTTCGCAGATTTCAACAAAAAGCAAGACGACTGTATCAAAAAGCCGTGGTCTCGGAAAACCCACTCATAAGGAACATCGGAGTCCCGTCAGATGTCCGGGACACTTACCAAAGACCAGTCGCACTGCTCAACAGGTAATGCACCTGGCAGTGTCGCACCCACAGACGACCAAATCCATTTGACTTACAAGCCGCAAATAAAGATGACCATTTCCTACACCTGAAGTTCCTTCTCTCTTGCACACAGACCTAGTAGTAAATGCCTTAGGGTAAACACTACCTTTGCTCAACCATAGAAAGTAGTTCAGAAGATGCGGATTGGTGCTTTTAGACCAGCCGCAGGTGAACACCTGATGAAGACACCGAGTTAAGAGGTCGGAATATTGTGTTGGCAAGACGCAGACTGCCGGGAGTACACCGGGTTCCACGAGATGACACCGAATCACCGTGAAAATCTAAGAAATTACGTACGTTCGTGGCCTGCAGGAGATAAATTGATGCTAAATGACAGTAAAAATCAGTTTTACAGATTCTTACACACAATTCAAACAAAAACTGACATTTTGGTTACACAAAATGATCATAAGATTAGTGAGACTGAACAGTTAAATTTCCTAGGGGTTCGACAGACAAGAAGGTGTCGTGGAAAGCACATGTTCAGGAACTTCTTCAAATACTTTATACTTCTTCATTTATCATTAGAACATTTTCTGAAATAAGTGGCAGTTCAAGTGTGGTATTACTTTTTTGGGTAACTCTCCTGATTAAAAAAGGATATTTTTATCTCAGACAAAGGGCGGTTCGACCAATTTCTGGTGTAAGTTCGGGAACCTCTCTGGATTCCTATTCTGTAGTATGAGAATTCTGACATTGGCCTCTGAACGCATATTTTCTTTAATGTTGTATGCTTGTTAACAATTTCAGATTAGTCCTAAGAGTCAAGCGCTTTCACTCAGTTAACACTAAGCAGAAATACAATATGCATTAGGAAGACAACTCATTGACTCTTGAGCAGAAAGGTGTGCAGTATGCTGTTGCGTCCATTTTCAATAAGCTGCAACAGGAATTCAAAAATACTTAGCAATAATCCACGTACTTACATTTATATATTGTAGAATTTCCTCCTGAATCACTTATATTTCTGTCAAGGATTCCAGGAAAAATAAAAAAAAGCTAAATGTTGTGTTAAGTCGTTGATTTTATTTATTTAAATTTGTGTCTTGTTGTCTCCATAGGACTCATAATTTTCATACGTTTCATGCCATCTATTATTACTCTTTTGTTATAATTTGCCGGCCGGAGTGGCCGAGAGGTTCTAGGCGCTACAGTCTGGAACCGCGAGACCACTACGGTCGCAGGCTCGAATCCTGCCTCGGGCATGGATGTGTGTGATGTCCTTAGGTTGTTAGGTTTAAGTAGTTCTAAGTTGTAGGGGACTAATGACCACAGCAGTTGAGTCCCATAGTGCTCAGAGCCATTTTTTTGTTATAATTTCGTGCACTGACTGGCTCCATGACCGTGGAGACTTGCTCCTAAATTTGATCATAAGGCACATGATATAAAAAATAGAAAAGGTTTATTTCCCAGTAGATGCATAGCGTATCCATAATTAACCCATTCACTGCGCATTCTGTCTGAGCAGCCACCTGCCAAGTGCGCGAAATTTTGAAGTGACACGTATGTATACGACAGTGGCAACTTATCGTTAATGCTAAGAAAAGATTAAGGCGCAAAATTCAGCATTATACCATTAAATTGTTTCTTTCTTTAATCTTTATGGATATGTACTTTTCTTTTCAAAACGGTGCCTGCCTGAGTCGCCCAGCAGTTCTAGGCGCTACAGTCCGGAGCTGCGCGACCGCTACGGTCGCAGGTTGTAATCCTGCCTCAGGCATGGATGTGTGTGATGTCCTTAGGTTAGTTAGGTTTAAGTAGTTCTAAGTTCTAGGGGCTGATGACCTCTGAAGTTAAGTCCCATAATCCTCAGAGCCATCTGAACCATCTTTTCAAAACAGTGCTTTATTAGAATGAAAAAGTACATAAGTTGCTACATTACTTCAACGAGTGGTATCTTTCGAAACAAAAATTCATACGAAAAGGTGTATTACTTCTGTACAAACGTATCTAGAGTCACTTAATTAACATTTTGATTACTAGGAATGTAAATACGAAGCCCATCGTTTCAAACGATCACGGTTTAGTTGGATGCCATTAAAAAAATGGAGTACTCGATGATCAGTGTACGCCTTAGTATGCTACCCAAATAAGAACCGAAATTTGAATAATGCCGAAATAACTGTCAATGCTTCCAACTCGGTTAATGAATAATTTCTTTCAGATTTAGACGAGACACGATTGGCAAAAGCTATACTTGTAGTATCTTGCCCATTCGTCTAATACAGGATGCCTAGGAAGCTGTTTTCTCGGATCGCTAGACAACAATTAAAGCAAATCATATCAATGGAGTTTATTACAGTAAGTTAAATTGGCAATACGTAACTTTGCGTATTCACAAAAGTGTGTCGCTATCAAATGGTGACATGTAAATAATCAATGTCTTTTGATATACAATGGTTCAAATGGCTCTGAGCTCTATGCGACTTAACTTCTGACGTCGTCAGTAGTCTAGAACTTAGAACTAATTAAACCTAACCAACCAAAGGACATCATTCACATCCATGCCCATGCAGGATTAGAACCTGCGACCGTAGCGGTCGCTCGGCTCCAGACTACAGCACCTAGAACCGCACGGCCACTCCGATTGGCTTTGGTATATACAATCTCAATGAAAGCAAAACATCAGTTCATACGTCACTGCAGTTGGTTGTATATCTGTTCGTCTTCAACTGCGGCCGCGGCTGCGCGGCGCGGCGCTTATATCCTCTCGTATAGACGCCTCCCCTGTTGTAGTGTCGTCCTATTCAGCGTCTTATTGGCTGATATCGTCTCACAGCCTTCTGTGCTCCTCCTGCTCTTCATCGTCGTGCTGGCACTTGTAGTTATACCGGAACGAAACTTCTCAGTTCAGTTACAACATTCTCTTCAAATTCTTAGAATAGTTGACGCCAAGCCCAATTTTTGATGAGTCCGTTGATAGGCAAAAGCTTCATGATAAGTCAGGACGAGCAAGTATTGGAGCATTAAGAGTCTGTGTGTGGGCAGCTGGTCACGGTCAAAGCAAAAAGGCACACGGCTGCGAGTCGGACTGGAGACGTCGCGCATCCTGTGGTTTAATCTTCCTGCGGAAAGACATCCGTCACGCCTGTCGCTGTACTGAGGCTGCGCTGCCCGTGACCAGCACTGCGAGCGCGTCCATCTCACCGTCGACAGCTGAGAATGCTTCTGGCGGAAGCAGCCGCGTTGATGCTGACTATAATGGTGGCGAACGACATCGCGTTGCTCGACTGTGTGTGCGGCCACCTCGCCCAACATTACGATAACCTCTCCCACGACGACGATGAACTGAACAGCATAGTCAGAGGCGGTGAAAAACTGATATGGGTGGCCTACTGTTCTGATGTGGGTAAGTACTCTTTCGCAAAGTATGGGTTGACACTAAGCAGTCCCCCGTGCAGTTTTGAACCACTGAGCAGTGGATTGCCTTACATATGCCATATCTCATTTTCAAACTTGTGGGTTAATGAATTTTGTCGAGCTGTTCCCAGAGAGGCGATGTCATGAAGTACGATTTAGAAAGGCCATCTTCGTTCAGCCCAATGCGTTATCCAGGAATCTGAGTATAGGTGGAGGTGAGAGGCTGCTAAATACGACGAGTAGTTTCTACATTACCAAATCATTTTATTGGGGATCTTGCGAGGTACATTCCCATAATAGCAAAAAATAGCTCTGAGCACTATGGGACTTAACATCTCAGGTCATCAGTCGCCTAGAACTTAGAACTACTTAAACCTAACCAACCTAAGTACATCACATACATCCATGCCCGAGGCAGGGTTTGAAACTGCGACCGTAGCGGTCGCGCGGTTCCGGACTGAAGCGCCTAGAACCGCTCGGCCACCATCGGCCGGCTGATAATAGCACCTTTCAGGTATCTCCTATAACTAGATTTTTTGCATAATTACAGAGATTCAGACATTACATACACATCATTACAAAATCAATATAGCGATTACAAGAGGCTATAAGTATTTAATACGTAGCAACGCAAGTCTTGAGAAACCCTAGAAGATGCGGCTTGGGGCGGGGCCCGCTACATGGGGAGACACCCTGCCTACACCGAGTCGTATAGCCCGGGGATTACGTGGAGAAGGGGGCACCAAACTTCCCTGACTGTGATTACAGTTATTAATGACCAAAATTCTTTTTTACTATAGGGTATGTGAGGGAATGGCTCTAGGTCCACCAAGTGATATGAAACTACGCAGTGGGCTATGGAGCACGCCACGTTACTCAGACGGACATCAGACATCATCATGTTGCAATGTCCGCTTTGCCTAGGAGCGTAAATTCTTTTCCACTCACTGAATTACGTTTATTAATAACGGATGTATCGTACTATGAAGCTCACAGTGTTTAATTGAAACGAGCACACTGTGAAGGCATCTTGATTTCACAGTCGACAGCGTTTAATACAAAAAGGAACTTACCGTAGTGCAAGGAGATTTAAATGCTGAAGTAGGGCAGTATTAGCTACTTAGTAAAATACTTCGCTCTCGTGGTATGGGCAAAAGAAATGATCGTGGAGATCGACTGATTCAGTTCTGTCAGGAAAATTGTTTGTTGTAGTCAACACCTGCTTCGAACACTATCCACGTAGGCTTTACACCTGGAACTCACCAGATGGAATGTACCGTAATCTGATAGATTATTACTTGATCAGCTTAAGATGGATATCATCAGTTAAAATCATTAAGACTCTCTATCGTTCCGATTGGGCACCTACCGTTAGCTTCTATTCGTGCACTGAGACTAAAACTGTCAAAATGTGAAGGTGCACCTTCAAAAGCAAGAAGGTTAGAGAAAAAGTCTGAAATTGAAATTTGTGGGAATCTAAGAAACACTTCCGATCAGTCAGTTAGATCCCATGACACATGCAGAGAAATGGAATTTGCTGAAGGAGACATTAGTTAAAACAGCTAGGAAGCAGTCAATGACAACAAAAAGTGAAGAATAAAAATAACAGGCTTACTAATGGTCATTTGGAAAGGTGAAGGGTTACAGGGAACGCAGCAGTACCTCAAGTTATCGCTGTAATACAGACAAGCCGCTGAAGACGCAAAAATAAATTCGTCAATAAAAGATGTGGGAGAACTGAGAAACTGACTAAGACTCACTACTAAAGTATGTAATTACATGGCAGTTCCTCCAAGTATTGCCTCAGACATTTAGCAATGCCATTGACGCTGCTGATGCTGCTAGAAGATGCTGAACTTTCATGAAGGTGCTAGATGTAGAGAAGTAGAAGAAACAGCTGAACATAGTTACAGACTAGAGCAGAGTGAAAACGACTGTGGAGGAGGTAGCGTTGATATAGACTCAAGGTCCACCCACTAACTTGGTGGGAACTTGTACAAGGGGGGAGGGGGGGAGGACACTAATTACTAAGTTTGGACACACGATGGATGTTGACTCACAGAACGCAGGTGATATACCAACTAGTTGTTTCTCTTCCAGGAACTCTTTTTCAGCATTCGCTAGTTCTGGGGATGGACATCGTTCACAAAGTCCATGTTCCAGGAATGTCTTTGGCAGTGTTCATCAGTCCTCCCTGGAAAATTGGTTCTCATCTACATTACCGCCAAGGTCAGTGTCCTGGTGTTTGCCATACAACTTTTCTCGGTGCCTTTGAAGCTGGTGCTTGTGTGTGGAGACAGAAAACAGACTATTCTTTGTCGTTCTTTCTAGGCAGGTCTTTAAAGTTACCACTTCAGGTCTACTGGCTCAAACATTTCTGGGGATAGAGGGGTAATTGAAACGGGAAGACCCTCCTTCAGACAGATTGTAGGACCTATATTGTTAGTTTGATCTTTATTTGTAACTAAATTTTTTATGTTTGCTGGCAAATTATTGAAGAAGAGTGTTTCTGAGTAGTGGACCCCTTTTTGAAGATGACGACATTGTAGTGCAAATTTGATTAGATTAGATTAATTTTTAGTTCCATAGATCCGTACTGAGGAGATCCTTATGAATGCGGAACATGTAACTTTTATTTTTTTAAGCTGAAATAACAATACTAATAGTATGAGTATAAACAATACATCATTTGTTTATATTAAAAAATTCGTCAATGAAGTGGAAGGAGTTGGTCACTAGTAAGTCTTCCAGGCTTATTTTAAACTGATCTTTATTTGTAACAAAATTTTTTATGTTTGCTAGCAAATTATTGAAGATGAGTGTTTCTGAGTAGTGGACCCCTTTTTGAACTAAAGTAAGTTCTTTCAAGTCCGTGTGCAGATCATTTTTGTTCCTGGTATTGTATGTATGAACTGAGCTGTTTGTTGGAAAAAGAGATATATTATTTAGGGCAAATTTCATTAAGGAGTAAATATACTGAGCAGCAGTTGTTAATATACCCAGTTCTTTGAAGAGGTTTCTACAAGATGTCCGTGAATTTACTCCACAAATAATACATATTACACACTTTTGGACTCTGAAAACGTTTGTTTGACTTGAAGATTTACCCCAAAATATTATACCATATGACATTATGCAATGAAAATAGGCAAAGTATGCAAGTTTTTCCATTTTTATGTCGCCTATGTCTGCTAACACTGGAATTGCAAATACAGATTTTTTAAGGCGTTTCTGCAGTTCTGTGGTATGCTTCTCCCAACTGAATTTATTATCAAGTTGTAATCCCAGGAATTTAAGACTGTCAATCTTTTCTATCTGGAATGAGATTTTCACTCTGCGGCGGAGTGTGCGCTGATATGAAACTTCCTGGCAGATTAAAACTGTGTGCCCGACCGAGACTCGAACTCGGGACCTTTGCCTTTCGCAGGCAAGTGCTCATATGGTAGAGCACTTGCCCGCGAAAGGTAAAGGTCCCGAGTTTGAGTCTCGGTCACGCACACAGTTTAATCTCCCATTAAGTTTCTTTTCTATCTGCTCTTTTTCATACGTTATGCACATACTGGGTGGAAACCTCTTACAGGTTCTGAATTGCATACAGTGAGTCTTTTCGAAGTTTAATGTCAGTGAGTTGGCTTTGAACCATTTATTAATATCTATGAAAATATCATTAGCAGATCTTTCTAGAACTACACTCGACATATTATTTATTGCAATACTTGTGTCATTTGCAAACAAAACGAAATCTACTTCTGGCAGTGTAACTGTTGAGAGATTATTAATGTACACAATAAAAAGCAATGTCCCTAAAATGGATCCTTGTGGGACACCACTTGTAATTTCTTCCCATTCTGATGATGACTGATGACTTAATTCACTAGTCCCTTGCACTGACACCCTTTGTTTCCTGTTAGCGAAGTATGACTTGAACCATTTTGCAGCGCTGCCTGTGACACAATAGAATTCTAATTTATTTAAAAGGATGTTGTAACTCACACAATCAAATGCCTTTGACATATCACAGAAAATAGTTGCTGCTTGTAATTTGTTATTTAATGAATTAAGTACATTTTCACTGTAGGTGTAAATAGCCTTCTCGATATCAGAACCCTGCAAAAATCCAAACTGTGTTCTTTATAATATGTTATTTGTGGTCAGATGGTTGAGAAGCTGCCTGTACATAACTTTTCTCAAATTTTTGAGAATGTTGGCAGTAGTGAAATTGGTCTGTAGTTTGATGGTATCTCTTTATCCCCTTTCTTGAATAGAGGCTTAACATCTGCATATTTTAGCCAGTCAGGAAATGTCCCAGTTATAATTGATTGGTTACACAAGTAACTTAGAATTTACTAAACTCACAAGAACATGCGTTAATTAACTTTGTTCATATCTTATAATAACCACTAGAATGCTTTGTTTTTAAAGATTTTACTATGGAAATTATTTCTTTTGGTGAATTGAGTGACATATTCATGTACCTGAAGCTATTTGTAAAGGCTAGTTTCAATATTAAAGGGTATTATTTACTGATCCTGACAGTCCCATTCTATCAGTAACGGATATAAAGTACTTGTTAAATAGATTTGCCATACTATACCCATCGGTTACTAATGTGTCATCTACACTTATTGCTATTTGCTCCTGTCCCTTTCTGGTTCTACCAGTCTCCTCTTTCACTATATCCCATATTGTTTTTATTTTGTTCGCTGACATTGCTATCTTCTTCTTGTAGTGCATTTGTTTAGATGTCTGAATTACTTTTTTAAATATTTTACAGTATTCCTTGTATTTAGCTAAATCATCAGCATTGGAGCTATTCTTGGTCGGCAGGTAGATTTTCCTTTTTGTCTTACAGGAAATCTTTATTCCTTGTGTAATCCATGGTCTTATTATAGACTTCTGTTTAATGTGAGTAACTTTTAGAGGAAAACAGTTTTCAAACATGGTACTGACATTGTTCATGAATGTGTTATATTTTTCATTCATGTCATGAGCACTATAAATATCTTTCCAGGTCATATTTTTGAGCAGTTTTCTAAAACACTCATTTTTTGGTTGATTGACTACTTTCCTATACTCAGGTTCAGCAGTCTTGATAATCTGCTTAGAATTTACATTTAAAACAAGGAGATGCATGTCATGATCTGATAGTCCATTTATTACAGGCTTTATGATATGATTTTGTTCCTTTGATTTGTCTATAAAAATGTTATCAATGGCTGTCCTTGAGGATTTAGTGATCATAGTTGGAAAGTTTATAGTGTGAGTTAGATTGAAAGACAACATTACTAACTGCAGTAAATGTTTACTGGAAGATTGCATTAGAAAACCTGTATTAAAGTCACCAGAAATAAAAATTTCTTTGTTTCTTCCAGTTAACTAACCCTAAAGAGCTTCCAGATGATTTATGAATAGATTATAATTTCCTGCAGGTGCTCGGTAGATAGTTACTATTATAAAGGAACTGTTATGGAACTCTACTTCTGTTGCATATGCTTCTAGATGCTGATCTAAACAGAATTTATTAATGTCAATGTTCTTGAATTTATGGCAGTTTTTATTAAATGTGGCAACTCCTCCTCCATCCAAATCTACTCTGCAGAAGTAGGAAGCTAGCTGAAATCCTTAAATGTCTAACATATCTATACCAGTGGTCACTTGGTGTTCAGAGAGGCAGATTATGTCAATTTGATTAGATGAATTCATTTCAACAATACAAATGAGTAGTTCATCAACTTTATTTCTGAGTCCCAGAATGTTCTAGTTTAATAAACATAAATGATACTGCATACTAATGGGATTATAAGTGCTTTAGCGAAGATGAACTGGCAGTTTATGATTACTTTCTGTTAAACATTGTTTAAATGGAGGATGCATGCTAAAATCTGACTCCTGTTCATCTGTTTTCTCACACTGAGTGTGTCTGTCTTAAAACTCGTCCCCCCACCCCTTTCTCTATACTAAGAAAGGCATCCCTCTGACACCTGTGACCACTGGTATTTTACCACTTGTGACAGTGTCCCCCCTTAAGTTTTCTGCAATCAACCCAGACAGTTTTCCCTTCCCTTTCCTATTGAGGTAAGGGCCATGCCTAGTGTAGTCCCACCTATCGATAGCATCCACAGGAATCAAACCAATATGCGACCCCATATCCATCCTAAGCAGCCACTCGAACTCCAAGTTCACCCTCCCGACGGAAGAGTTCAAATGAGGCCGATCATGGCGTCTCAACACAGACACAAATCCCACAGTCGTATGCTTCGTTTCTGACGCTATCTTCACCAGGTCACTCTCTATGAAATATTCAGAGTCTCTGTCTATGCTATTTCCCGTATCACCCACTATAACCACGGCATCCTTCTTTGTGAAATCCTGGTATGAAGAACCTACATCCTCTGTCACTTGACCCAGATCTGCACTAGGCTTGAAAAAGTTTGTGACCTGGCACTCTGGACCTAGATTTTCCTGCAGTAGTTGGCCAACACCTCTTCCATGGGAACTACCTAACAACGGAACTTCCTTTCTCTTTACAAATTTCCCTACCCTTTTCAAGTCCTTGAAAGCTTCTTGTACCCTTTCTACAGCTTGAGCTACATGAGGCTCATCCGATTCTGACTGAGGCAACAGGTCAAATCTATTTTCAAGATTTATGACAAACCTGTCTGATGCTCTCCTTTGGCTGCTCCCCCTATTATCTGATGCCACATCCCACCTCTGATCACCCTTCTCCCTCTTTAACCTGTCCAGATCCTCCCTTGCCTTGTATAAGTCAGCAGGAAAACTGCAATTTTCCCTTCCTGTTCAAGTATTTTCCTATCTCTACTGCAGATCCTACAATAACACTGGTGAGCCTCATTTATCTCCACATTTCCCACGCCACTTCATTTGTCCGAATGAAAGAAACTACAGCACCCATCACACCACACCCCGGAACTAACGATCCTACGGCATGTCGCACACTTGTCACTCATGGTAAAAACAGAAATCGTATAAACAGATTTAAGTACTGAGTAAAACGTAAGCAAAGGACCCTAGAAACTATTGAGGCAGATATAAATAAATTGAAACAGTACTGAACAATAAAAAATGGTGATTGCATATAAGCTTAAGTCACTGTTTGCTTACGATACGTACGTGTGAAATTAAGCCTAAAATCCGTGCTAGAGGAGCGAGAAGGAAAATAAACTTCTTACCCCTTTTAATCTTCTTTAACACTTCACTAACACTTCCACTAATGTAAAAACGTTTATATTATATTTATACTAACTGGAAACGTTTACCTATAAGTTTAATTCACTGCCTGCTTACGATTCGCGCGCGTGAAATTAGGCCTAGGGTTCGTGCTACAGGCGCGAGAAGAAAAAAACGCTTCTTACCCCGTTTAATCTTATTTTAGACGTCACTAACACTTCCACTAATTTAATAACGCTTAGTTTTTATTTATAACAACTGTAAACGTTAAAAACAGCTTAATGACAACGCTTTTTATAATTATTTATTGCAGCAAAAACTCGAAGCGTTCACGTCGGCGCAGTGTTGCTAACCCCTTCTGGTCTGCGGACTGTCAGGACAGGAAAATAAAACACCTCTGGCCAAGACGGGTAGTAGTCACTGTGCACAGGGCTATGCCGTCTTTCTAGGAAGGCCTAGGAAGAAGCTACCGATTGAGTGAATGTTTCGTTCTGGGAAATATGCAGAACAATATGTAAGTGATCGGATACTTACAAAGAAGTAAGGCATCAGCACAGTGCGTGTTTTACAAGACACAGAGAGTGCAAGTGTTTGGAGATACGTGTAATTACGTTTTCTTCTTCTGCGATCTTCAGCACTGAGTACTGTGATGTTTTTAATGTGTCTGAAGTTCTATTTTCTCGCTATATTTATGATTTCCTGCCAATTTCTAAATTGCATGATTGGAAAAAGGTCAAGTTTCAAACGTTTTTTCCTGAGTATTTCTACTTGTGATGATGTTTTCCTACCATTTTTTCTTGTATAAGATACCTTCGGAAGCCTTGAAGGCACAAAGGTACCGACTGGCCGCCGTGTCATCCTCAGCCTACTGGCGTCACTGTATACGGATGTGGAGGGGCATGTGGTCAGCACATCGCTCTCAGGGCCATATGTCAGTTTGTGAGACTGGAGCCGCCACTCCTCAATCAAGTAGTTCCTCAGTTTACCTCACAAGGGCTGAGTGTACCCCGCTACCCAACAGCTTTCGGCAGACCGGATGGTCACCCATCCAAGTGCTAGCCCAGGCCGACTTCCGTTATCTGACGGGAACAAGCGCTACCACTGTGGCAAGGCGGTTGGCCAGATATGTCTGGACTGACTTTATTTTTCTGTTACGATTGTGACGTGTAGCAGTGTAATTACATGTAGTGAATTGTTGGTGATAACGACAATTTCACGGTTGTATTGCATGAGCTGTCGCAAAAGCGACCTATTTTAATATTTAAGTAATTCCTGACATGTTGATAATTTTTTGAAGTATTTTGCAACACTTCCCCTACGAGAGTTAGAAAAACAGCGAAGAATACGAGCTTTTTCGACCAAATGGAGAGCTTCACAGCCATGTCTCTCAGAAATTGATTAAATAAAGAATATGCATGTTAATTTTACAAATAAACAATATATCAGAATGAGATTTTCACTCTGCAGCGGAGTGTGCATTGATATGAAAGTTCCTGGCAGATTAAAACTGTGTGCCACACCGAGACTCGAACTGAGGACCTGGCCTTTCGCGGGCAAGTGCTCTACCAACTGAGCTACCCAAGCACTTTTCTTTAGTTCGTTGTATCTGCTCGAGGCGGACGTCGTAAGACATCCATTGAAGTTCGTTGTTGTTCTGATAACTCAAATTTTTTATTACAGAGGGCTTGTTATCCCTCTGACCGAACACGCTGAGCTACCGTGCCGGCATTTTCTTGTTCGTTTTCGTTCGTTGTATTTGCTCTGGGCGGACGTCGAAAGACACCTGTTTCATTTCGTTGTTGATCCATTAACTCAGTTTTTTTATTACAGAGGACAGCTAGCATTTTGACCGTACACGCTGAGCTACCGTGCCGGCAAATCTCATTCTGGAAACATACCCCAGGCAGTGGCTAAGCCATGTCTCCGCAATATCCTTTCTTTCAGGAGTGCTAGTTCTGCAAAGTTCGCAAGAGAGCTTCTGTAAAGTTTGGAAGGTAGGAGACGAGGTACTGGCAGAAGTAAAGCTGTGAGGACGGGGCGTGAGTCGTGCTTGGGTAGCTCAGTTGGTAGAGCACTTGCCCGCGAAAGGCAAAGGTCCCGAGTTAGAGTCTCGGTCCGGCACACAGTTTTAATCTGCCAGGAAGTTTAAACAGTATATCTTCTGCAATGTAATTGAGACTGATTTCAATTCGTGTCAGGGTATCCTCCCAGTCGAACAGCTAAGTAGAAACTGAGCTAATTTTCTGGCCAATTTTTGTCTGGGAGCGGCGGGGGTGGGGAGGCGAAGTGGAAATCGGGGGAGTGGGGGGGTGGGGTGGGGGGGGGGGAGAGGGGGAGGAGAGGCTGGGGATTTTGCAGAGGGACAGGAATCCTCCAGCTGGGGGAGCATTTCCCAGAGGGGGAGGGTTCAATTAAAACATCAATATAATTCATTAATTTAATATCAAAATTGTGCCAGACCTCTCTTTATTCCCCTACTAAGCGATACTATGACGCCAGGCACTGAGTGTCCATGGGAACAATGAATACGACAGGAAAACCTTCACCCACCTCGGGGTCTCCAGACTTGTATTTATCCATTGGGATGCTGAAATCAGAACAGGGAGTCATCTGAAGAAACTGCGTGGAGACGGTGTCCCGCCACTGACTGTGTGCGCCTCCATTGCCTGACGCATCGAGGGAAGTCACGACAATGGTCGCTGTGCCGAGAGTCAACTGGAGTGCCGATCATTTGCCTGTCGAAACACGTGCTACACCTTGTGCCACGTAGACGTTTGATGACTGTCGTTTTCATGTTGTCGCAAATTCAGTGGCCATGAGTGTTGGTGTAGGCGGAAGTAGTCAATGAAAGCCTGTCCGAGCAGTCAGTGTGTAAACCTCGAGCTGAATGAACGATGTTTTGCAGATGGATACAAGCTGGCCACACAGTGCCAGGCCGTCGAGACGCCATCCGCCGTGCTGCCGATTGTTGCGCGTCTGGCGCAGAGCAGCTGGAGGGACAGACTGCTGCCGCCTGCGGAGCAGCAACTGTGCATTGAATTGTTGGTGGCGATGCGCCGCCTCACGCTACGGGAGGCCAGCCAAGTAGCCGGTGCCCTCGTGTGTGTCGTTCCCGCCGACTGCCTCGACTCCTGCCCAGTACATGGGTTCGTATGCCACAACCACTAACGCTCTTCTCCTCTTCCTAAACTTGTTTTGTATTTTCTAACCTACTTTTCCTATTTTCCGAGACTAATATCTGTCAGTAAGCACACCTGCTGACACGTTGGTGAGCAACTCAGTCCCTCTTGACAGCGTCTTTAGTGGCGACAGCGGCCACACAGCAGTCGACGAACGTGCCTCGAGGCAGCCGTCCCGCTCCACTAGCTGTCTCCGGAGATCGCTGAAGGAGGCTCTTAACGCTTTGAAGGTGATGTTCAGAAAGTGAAGTCAGTTACTGTTTTGCCGAAAAAGACAGCTAACTTTATTAAAACTGAATGTAGATCGCTATTTTGCAGCCATGGAAATTTGTGGTAAGGTATTACGTGACCAAACTGCTAAGGTCATCGGTCCTTAGCTTACGTACTACATAATCTAACTGAAACTAACTTACGCTAAGGACAACACAAACACTCTTGCCTAAGAGAGGATTCGAACTTCCGACGGGGGAGCCACGCGGCCCGTGGCAAGATGCATTAGACCGCGCGGCTACCCTGCGTGGCTTGCAGCCATGTTATCGACAATTATTGAAAGTAAACTGTTATTAAAGATGACATCGGAAGTACTATACTGGGACGTCGTTGGCACCTATAACTCAGTTGCAAAGTCTACACAAAACTCCACTAAGTACGAGGGTGAATCAAATGGAAACCATAAATTTGTTAACAATAAATTAATTTAAAATGGAATGACAATATAAAATTAATCGTCGGTAAAGCAGATGCCAGACTGAGATTCATTGGAAGAATCCTAAAGAAATGCAGCCCGAAAACAAAGGAAGTAGGTTACAGTACACTTGTTCACCCACTGCTTGAATACTGCTTAACAGTGTGGGATCCGTACCAGATAGCGTTGATAGAAGAGATAGAGAAGATCCAACAGAGATCAGCACGCTTCGTTACAGGATCATTTACTAATCGCGAAAGCGTTACGGAAATGATAGATAAACTCCAGTGGAAGATTCTGCAGGAGAGACGCTCAGTAGCTCGGTACGGGCTTTTGTTGAAGGTTCGAGAACATACCTTCACCGAGAAGTCAAGCAATATATTGCTCCCTCCTACGTATATCTCGCGAAGAGATCATGAGGAAAAAAACAGAGAGATTGGAGCCCACACAGAGGCATACCGACAATCTTCCTTTCCCGCGAATCATACGAGACTTGAATAGAAGGGAGAACCGATAGAGATACTCAATGTAGCCTCTGCCACACACCGTCAGGTGGCTTGCGGAGTATGGATGTAGATGTAGTTTTGAGTCACCTCTGTTCAGTATGTGTCGTGTTGCGTATTAGGTACAGGGTCCGCCATGGGCCCTCATAACTATTGCAATGCGTGATGACATCCACGCGTATAAGACGCGAATTGCGTCCTGTGGTATAGCCGTCCATGCTGCATTCACCTGCTTCCAAAGTTTACCTGTGGTGGGCGGTATTCGGTCACAGCGCTGCACCTGTCGTTTCACCATGTCCCACACATTTTCGATTGGCTACAAGTCTGGTGATCTGGCGGGCCAGGACAAAAGGCTGACATCCTGTGACCCTGAGAAAGCACGTGTTTGCGCAGCAACAGCATGTTATAGTGCATTGTCTTCCTGAAAACTGGCGTCTGGTATATTGTGCGGCAAGGGTAGGCTACTGTTCGCACGATATCATTGACGTAGGTACGGTGGCCACTGTGTCCTGCACGGGCACCAACTGCGATTCGGCATTGTACCCAGCAGCAGTCGGCTATGATTTTCAAATAAACACAATCTGAATTCGTCGGAAAAACAGTCAGAGGTAGGTGGAGAAGTGGACGACGCGCACATTGCTCATGCTGTGATAAACGGCGACCCATTGTCACCCTTAATAGTGTGCTATGTGTTAGAGCGTTTCAGTGTCGCGCCAGAGCCAAGGAGGACGCTGATTTATCCTACAATGGTATTCGGATGAAGTGTCGCTCTTCTCGCGGGGTGCTCTGCTTGGTGCGACTTGACCCACCTCGTCGTGTCTTACGCCCTCCCTGAACGCTTCGCCGGCTGGAGTGTCCGTGAGGTTCTAGGCGCTACAGTCTGGAACCGCAGGGCCGCTACGGTCGTAGGTTCGAATCCTGCCTCGGGCATGGATGTGTGTGATGTCCTTAGGTTAGTTAGCTTTAAGAAGTTCTAAGTTATAGGGGACTGATGACCTGAGAAGTTAAGTCCCATAGTGCACAGCGCCATTTTTGAACCTGAACCCTTCTGCACACACCCGTTGCACTGTCGAAACACTTCGTCCGCCACGAGCAGCAATTTTCCTAATGGGTGCATTAGACGCTCTAATGTCATTAATGCGCCCTCTTTTAATATCACTGATTTGACGGAATGATTCTTGCATACGTCTGCGAGGCATCCTGCATGTCTGCTCAAGTAACACTGAACCACTACCTTCGGTTTATAGCGAGAACTAGAGACTTAGGCACATTTTATTGATAGATGGAGTTTTTATTTTTTATTTCTTTATTTATTATGCCGTGGGACCAAATTAAGGAGAAGTCTCCATAGTCATGGAAAGAGCCAATACACGAGATTATAACACGATAGGAGAAACAGATAAAATGAAATATAAGAAACTTATTCAAGCGACAAATCGTAAGATTAAATAAAGAAAATCAACAATCTAACACTGGAATTTGCTTAATTTTTCAGCTCTTCCAGGAGCTCCTCGATAGAATAGAAAGAGTGAGCCATGAGGAAACACTTCAGTTTAGACTTAAAAGTGTTTGGGCTACTGCTAAGATTTTTGAGTTCTTGTGGTAGCTATTGAAAATGGATGCAGTAGAATACTGCACTCCCTTCTTCACAAGAGTCAAGGAAGTGCACTCCACATGCATATTTGATTTCTGCTAGTATTAACTGAGTGAAATCTGCTAACTCTTGGGAATAAGCTAATATTGCTAACAATCAACGACATCAAAGAAAATATGTACTGTGAGGGCAATGTCAGAATTCCCAGACTATTGAGTAGGGGTCGACAAGAGGTTCTCGAACTTACACCACATATAGCTCCAACAGCCCGTTTTTGAGCCAAAATTACCCTTTTTGAATCAGAAGAATTACCCTAAAAATAATACCATACGACATAAGCGTATGAAAATATGCAAAGTTGACTACTTTTCGTGTTGAACTGTCAATTACTTCAGATACTGTTCTAATGGTAAATGAAGCAGCATTTAGTTTCTGAACAAGATTCTGAACATGGGCTTTGCGCAACAGCTTACTATTTATCCAAATGCCTAGGAACTTTAACTGTTCCGTCTCGCTTATAATATGCCCATTCTGTCTGACCAAAATATCGGTTCTTGTTGAATTGTGAGTTAAAAACCGTAAAACTGAGTCTTAATGTGATTTAGCATCAAGTTATTTTCCACAAGCCAAGAACTTATTTCATGAACTACATTATTTGATACTGTTTTCATATTACACACAAGATCCTTCACTACCAAGCTGGTGTCATCAGCAAACAGATATATTTTTGAATCACCTGTAATACTAGAAGGCATATCATTTATATAAATAAGAAACAACAGTGGCTGCAGCACCGACCCTTGGGAAACGTGCCACTTAACAGTGCTCCATTGGGACTGAAAATCACTACCCCTTTCAATATTGCGGAGAATTACCTTCTGCTTTCTGTTCTTAAAGTAAGAGGCGAACCAATTGTAAGCTACTCCCCTTACTCCATAATGGTCCAACTTCTGCAGTAGTATTTTGTGGTCAACACAGTCAAAACGCTTCGTTAAATCAAAGAAAACACCTAGCGTTCGCAACCTTTTATTTAATCCGTCCAAAACCTCACAGAGGAAAGAGAATATAGCATTTTCTGTTGTTAAACCATTTCTAAAACCAAACTGTACATTTGACAGCAAATAATGTGAATTTAAATTCTCCAGTAACCTTGTATATACAACCTTCTCGATAACTTTAGCAAACACCGATGGCATAGAAATAGGTCTAAAATTATCAACATTATCTCTGTCTCCCTTTTTATGAAGTGGTTTCACTACAGAGCACTTTAATCGGTTAGGAAACCGACCACTCCTAAAGGAAAAGTTACTGATACGGCTAAGTACTGGGCTAACATAACATAGAACAATACTTCAGTATTCTGCTAGATACCCCGTCATATCCATAGGAGGTTTTGGTCTTTAGTGATTTAATTATTAACTCAATATCCCTCTCGTCAGTATCATGGAGGAGCATTTCAGGTAACAGTCTCGGAACACTTTTTTCTATGAGTGCTATGTGATTCCCTGATGGGACTAGGTTTCTATTTAGCTCACCTGCTATATTCAGAAAGTGATTATTAAATACTTACATATTTGCGACTTATCAGTAATACGGACCTTCCCACTACGCACTGATTCTATATCCTCGACCTGTCTCTGCAAACAAGTAACTTCCTTTACGACTGACCAAATGGTTTTAATTTTATCCTGAGACTTAGCTATTCTATCTGCATACCACATACTTGTTGCCTTCCTAATGACATTTTAAGCACCTTACAATACTGTTTGTAATGGGCTGTTTCATTTAGATTTTGACTGTTTCTAACGTTTTTATATAACTGCCACTTTGTTCTACAAGATATTCTTATCCCTCTAGTCAGCTACCCAGGCTGCCTGTTTGTCCTAGTACCCTGTTTTGAACGTTCTAACGGAAAGCAGCTTTCAAAGAGCATCATAAAAGTCTTGAGAAAAGCATTATATTTATCTTCTACTGTATGAGCACTATAAACATCTTGCCACTCTTGTTCCTTGATAAGGTTTACAAAGGTCTCTACAGCAACTGGATCAGTTTTCCTAAAAAGTTGATAACTATATTTAACATGTGTTGCAGCACAAAAATCTTTTGGAGTTAAAATTTGTGCATCATGATCTGAAAGGCCATTCACCTTTTTGCTAACAGAATGCCCTTCTAGTAATGAGAAATGAACAAAAATGTTGTCTATGGTTGTTCTACTGTTCCCATGCACTCTTGTTGAAAGAATACGGTTTGCTTAAGATTATATGAATTAAGTAGGTCTACCAGCATCCTCTTCCTTGCACAATCACTTATACAATTAATATTGAAGTCACCACATATAACTAACTTTTTGTATTTCCTAGAAAGTGAACCAAGAACCTCCTCCAGCTTTAGCAAAAATGTTGTGAGATCGGAGTCTGGGAATCTATACATAACAACAGTTAGAAGTTCAGCTCCACTAAATTTAATCACACCTGCACAACATTCAAACACCTTTTCAGTGCAATACTTTGAAACATTAATTGACTCCAATGGGATGCCATTTTCACATACATGGCTACCCCCACACCGCAAAGAGCTCCTAGAAAATCTGCCAGCCAACCTGTATCCTGGTAAACGAAGCCTCTGAATTATCTCCTTAATTAAGAAGTGTTCAGATATATCAATAATTTCAGAGTCAACATCTATAAGAAGTTCACTATCTTTATCTCTAATACCTAGTATATTTGTATGAAATATACTAATTACCTCATTATTCGGATACCTAAGCTGTGTCGAAAGTGGTTCCTTTGTTAGACAGACTTCCCTTAAGCAGGAATACCTATCAGCTGACTTCAATCTAAAAAAAGTGCAGCTCTAACACCCACTACTACAGGAATTTTCCCATGAGTGTTCCCACAACCCCCACCTATCCAGTCACCTATAAGCTTTGTCGACCTCCCCTTCCCATACCTGTTGAGGTGCAGGCCATGTCTAGTGAAACCCATCCTGATGATAAACTCCACCGACACCACTGAAATGTGACCCATGCCTTCTGTCATCAGCGCACCTCCAAGTTTCATGTTATTACGCCTGACGGCTGTATTAAAATGAGGCCGATCGTGACGCTGAAACAGTCCCACGAAATGCACATTCGTGTTGCAAGTCTAAGTGGCTATCTTTTCCAGGTCACCATCTATGTCATACTCCCCATCCCTATCAATACTATTACCAGCCCCTCCCACAATCACTACCTGATCCTCTTTAGTAAAATCCCCACATAACCCCCCTATGTTAACAGTCACCTGAGCCAATCCTGCATTACGCTTCACAATGATGTTGACCTGCTACTCCCTAACTGCAACTGCTGGCCTACACCACTGCCATGACAACTACCTAACAGCGGAACCTTCTTCTTTCTCTTCGACTTTGCAACTGTCCTAGCCACCGTAACTGCTGAGGTCTGCTGCATATTTTCTACATCTACAACTACTAGAGATCCCTGTTCACTAGAATCTGACAATTGGTCATATCTATTGGAAACACCAACAGTAAAACTATCTGAAAATGTCCTTCTCCCAGGAGATCTCTTGCCAACAGCCAGCTCCAATTCCCCAAGGCCCTTCTCCCTCCTCATCCTATCTAGCTCCTCCTGTGCGTTTTTCCTAGGAGATCTCTTGCCAACAGCCAGCTCCAATCCCCAAGCCCCTTCTCCCTCCTCA
Source organism: Schistocerca gregaria (assembly GCF_023897955.1). Lineage (NCBI taxonomy): Eukaryota > Metazoa > Arthropoda > Insecta > Orthoptera > Acrididae > Schistocerca > Schistocerca gregaria. The sequence goes on from NC_064921.1 coordinate 770,049,573, forward strand.
TCCTATCTAGCTTCTCCTGTGCGTTTTTCAACTACATCTGAAGGGCACAGATCTTACGCTCCTGCTCCTCTATCAATTTGCTCTTGCTACAGAACCTGCAGTTCCAGGAGAGGATCTCACCAGAATGCGCACAGGCTTCCCAACAGGTTCAAATGGTTTAAAATGGCTCTGAACACTATGGGACTTAACTGCTGAGGTCACCAGTCCCCTAGAACTTAGAACTAATTAAACCTAAGTAGCCGAAGGACATCACACACATCCATGCCCGAGATAGGATTCGAATCTTCGGCTGTAGCGGTCGCGCGGCTCCTGACTGTAGCGCCTAGAACCGCTCGGCCACTCCAGCCGGCCGCTTCCTCACTGCATTTCCCCCCCCCCCCCCCCCCCCCCCCCCCCCAGAGCAAAGCCATCAGCGAATCTTGTGATTGATATCCTTTCACTCTGAAATTTATTCGCACTGCGCACTGTTAAGCTTCCTTTCTTTTCTTCATCCCTTTTTTGACGCATATATTGAACACCAGTGATGGAAGATGACATACCTTTCTTACTTACTTTTCAATCCAAGAACTTCGTTTCTGGTCTTCCACTCTTATTGCTATTTCCTGGTTCGCGTATATGTTGCATATCACCCTTCTTTCTCCCTAGCACACTCTCATGTTCCCCGTAACACCATGCACCGTTTTTCACTGTCGTCTATGAAAATTGTAGATTTTTCTCCAGACTTTCTTCCATTATAAAGAACAACGAAAGGACTGACTCTTCGCTGCCTTAATTATTTCTAAAGTCAAACCGATCGTCATCTCACAGATCCTCAATTTTTTTCTATTCTTCTGTATTTAGATCTTGTCAGCAACATGGGTGCATATTCAGTTAACCTGATTGTGTAATAGTTCTCTCACTTGTCTGCCCTTGGTATCTTTGGAATTGTGTGTATATATTGCTGTGAAAGTATGATGGTGTGTTGCCAGTCTCACAGATTCTACAGACCAACTTCAGTAGTTGTCATTTCTTCTAATGTTTGCGCTGTCAAGTCACCGCCCCTTCTGCCGTGTTTGACTTATAGGCTTCCTAAGCTGTATTAAACTGTGACTCTATTAGCGGAGACCCTACATCTTCCATATGGCTCCAATTTTTCTGTCAACACATATCAGACAGGACTTCACCCTCCTGTAGATCTTCAATGTACTCATTTACCTATGCGCTCTCACCTTTGCATTTAACAGTGGAATTCCCGGTGCACTCTTAACCGAATCCTTCGTCTTTAATTTCACCAAAGACTTTTTTCACTTTTCTGTATGCTCTGTTAGTCCATCCGATAATCATTTCCTTTTCAATTCTTCACACTTTTCCTGCTGCCATTTCGTATAAGCTGCCCTACACTTACCAGTGATGTCATTCCTGTAGTCCTGCCTTTTCCTGAACATTTTTGTACTCCTTTCTTCGCAATTACTAACTGAAATGTATTACAAAACTCAATTAGTCTTAGCGTTTCTCATTCCTACTATGGAGCCCAAATTGTACCGCAGCTCTCTCTTCTGTAACTTCCACTACAACCGCATTCCACTCTCTGATAAGTATTATGTTTCCATCTCTCTTCACATGCTGAATTAGTCTTTCAGTATCGTCATACACTTTCTGTATCTCTTCATCATCTGCTCGCGACGTCGACATGTATACCTGAACTAATATTGTCGCGTGGGTTTGTGTGGAATCTGATGAGAAGTACCCCTATCATTGAACTGTTCACAGAAGGTCACTCTCTGTCCTACCATCCTATCCATGACAAATCCTACTCACGTAATACCATTTTTTGCTAATGTTGATATTACCCTATAATCGTCTGGCCCGAAATCGTTGTACTTGATTGTCAACCACTGTGCTCAGCCTAAGCCCCTGCATTTCCCTTTACAGATATTATAGCTTCTCCACCACGTTCAAACTTCTGAAAATCCGCATCCCGACAAGTATTATGTTAATTTTCGTTGTTTATTTAGACTTATCCTCATCGTTATTTTTCCTCTGACTATCTCGCCTCCCCTCGCCCCCACCACCGAGGGCAATGAATGGGGGACCAATCCGGAATCTTTTCCCAATGGAGAGATAATCATGACACTTCTACATTTACAAACCTAATGTGGTATGGGAAACGCTAGAACTGGAGAAGTGGCAAGTTGTGTTTAGTTGTCACTCTCCTGTTCTAGAAAATACAATCGAGTTTCAACTATAATTTGTTACATCAAGTAACTCCATTTTATTTTGACAGGTTGGGCGACACTGCATGGAACGTGGAGACGCTGAAAACGGATCACCTGAGGGTTACCGTGCTCTCGCGGTTACTGCACGCGTTTCGGCGCATCACAAAAGCCATAGAAACAAGGGCCCACTGTTATACCGAACATATTACAGATCTGCAGCGCTTTAATAAAACTGGTGAGTGTCTTATTTCTAAGCGTATTATTACTATTAAAGCGTAACGTTCTCTGTAATGTGTAATACCAAGGTAACCTCATCTAAGAAGGTGAACATGTAGATGATGAGCTGTGCCGCACCTGACAGCAGTGTGTTAAACAGGGTATACAGGAAACAACAAACCTGCAAGTAAATGATAAACACACTGGTGGAAAAAATAAATACCTGCTGAGAACTAGAATGCATCTGAAGTTCCTGTCGGACCTAATAGTAAACACGAACGTTGAGGACTAATTGCAGCTGATGTTAGATAACCACGTCGGACAGAAATTTGGCCACCCCTAGGAGAGAGCTCGCCAACACCGCAGTGCAATACGCCGCCTACTTCGACAAGGAACAGGGGCTACAAGTTTCTCCACAACTACAGACCTATATCATTGACGTCGGTTTGCAGTAGGGTTTTGGAGCATATACTGTATTCAAACATTATGAATCACCTCGAAGGGAACGATCTATTGACACGTAATCAGCATGGCTTCAGAAAACATCGCTCTTGTGCAACGCAGCTAGCTCTTTATTCGCACGAAGTAATGGCCGCTATCGACAGGGGATCTCAAGTTGATTCCGTATTTCTAGATTTCCGGAAAGCTTTTGACACCGTTCCTCACAAGCGACTTCTAATCAAGCTGCGGAGCTATGGGGTATCGTCTCAGTTGTGCGACTGGATTCGTGATTTCCTGTCAGGAAGGTCGCAGTTCGTAGTAATAGACGGCAAATCATCGAGTAAAACTGAAGTGATATCAGGTGTTCCCCAGGGAAGCGTCCTGGGACCTCTACTGTTCCTGATCTATATAAATGACCTGGGTGACAATCTGAGCAGTTCTCTTAGGTTGTTCGCAGATGATGCTGTAATTTACCGTCTAGTAAGGTCATCCGAAGACCAGTATCAGCTGCAAAGCGATTTAGAAAAGATTGCTGTATGGTGTGTCAGGTGGCAGTTGACGCTAAATAACGAAAAGTGTGAGATGATCCACATGAGTTCCAAAAGAAATCCGTTGGAATTCGATTACTCGATAAATAGTACAATTCTCAAGGCTGTCAATTCAACTAAGTACCTGGGTGTTAAAATTACAAACAACTTCAGTTGGAAGGACCACATAGATAATATTGTCGGGAAGGCGAGCCAAAGGTTGCGTTTCATTGGCAGGACACTTAGAAGATGCAACAAGTCCACTAAAGAGACAGCTTACACTACACTCGTTCGTCCTCTGTTAGAATATTGCTGCGCGGTGTGGGATCCTTACCAGGTGGGATTGACGGAGGACATCGAGAGGGTGCAAAGAAGGGCAGCTCGTTTTGTATTATCGCGTTATAGGGGAGAGAGTGTGGCAGATATGATACACGAGTTGGGATGGAAGTCATTACAGCATAGACGTTTTTCGTCGCGGCGAGACCTTTTTACGAAATTTCAGTCACCAACTTTCTCTTCCGAATGCGAAAATATTTTGTTGAGCCCAACCTACATAGGTAGGAATGATCATCAAAATAAAATAAGAGAAATCAGAGCTCGAACAGAAAGGTTTAGGTGTTCGTTTTTCCCGCTCGCTGTTCGGGAGTGGAATAGTAGAGAGATAGTATGATTGTGGTTCGATGAACCCTCTGCCAAGCACTTAAATGTGAATTGCAGAGTAGTCATGTAGATGTAGATGTAGATGTAGATGTAGACATGTAGATCCAGTTTCAGTTATCAACAGATCCCACAGAGCCGCCAGGTTCTGGGTTGTTCATGGCTGCGTCCACACTCCGCCCCCAGACATTTTCTGTGAGATTAAGATCGGCTGGCTTGACGGGACAGTAGAAACGTCACAGGACTCCTTAGAGGTAGTCAAGCCAGAGACGTGAACACACGGCCCTGTGAACGCGGTTGTTGGATACGCAGAGTGTGAATGTTACGTAAATACATAAAACGGCAACCAGTCCCTTTTTTGAATAGTTATTTATTAGTCCATGAACCGGTTTTCGAACCTTTTCAGGTTCATCTTCAGACGGTTTTCTGGAAGTTACATCACTATTTCTGTCATAAAGCTCTGTGATAAGAAGACAGAACAAGCTTTAATACTACGCCTTGACTATTGTTTATCCGTAGATATGGATGAGGATGGTTAGAGCAAGTCCGGAATTAAAGGTTATCGTGCCATGTGATGCGATGCACACTGCACATACACAAAAATTCTACTGAAAGCTCCGAAACAGGGCCTTTTAAGAGTCCCACCCGCTGGCGTTCTCATAACAGGACGATGCGGAAAGGTGCAGTCTGTTTCTTCCAAAATTTCTAGACCTTTGAACCCATCTGGTGTCGCACGGAGTTTGTGAGGACCCGCTACAAGACGCAAACCCCGGCAGAACAGCAACATGAATCGAAAGATGTTAGGAATAGACCCCGCGTCCTCACAAATAAGTTAACGTGGATTACAAACAATAGCGGACTTTGACACAGTTTGTTCAGTTATTTACTTCACGAGGTAAAGTTAGGGCACTTAAATCTAACGAGATATCTTCAGTGAGGCAACATTACAACATGGATACTACGTGACCAGCATAAAACGATAATAATATTAATAATAATAAGAGACACATATTGAATACATGGAGTTTAACAAAAGAATTCTATATTACGTATTTATATCAAAATACACGTACTGTTAAAATTTTGACTCTGGATCTTTAAATTCACTCGGAATTAAATCATCAACATTTGGATGAACTACGCTCATGTTCAGAAAAAAAGAACGCCTTGGACTACTAGAGATATGAGGTTCATATTCGCGGTACATGTACATTAGTATATTTTGCAGAAATGAACAACATTTCAGTCGTCTCGGTTAAACCTGTGTCCCGTTGCATGGTACGCACAGAATCTGCCATGGGCGCTGGTTACTTGTTCGATGCATGATGATCTGACCCATCTCGTCGTGTTCTACGACCTTCAGTGGCCGAGTCTGCACACACCCGTTGCACTGCCGGAACACTTCTTCCCACACGAGCAGCAATTTCCCTGATGGATGCGTCACATGCGCTCTCTTTTAAACTCACTGATTTGACGGTACAGTTCGCGCACACGCGTGCGAGGCATCCTGCACGTCTGCCCAAGTAACACTGATCCATTACCTTTGTTTATAGGGACAACGAGAGCCGCAGGCGCATTTAACCGTCAGGTGCTCTCGCTCCATAAGATCGATATTGACCTTGAAGCCGAGAGCCGACATGGCCCAAATGCTAATGATTTCTGCGGAGCGTACTAATGTCCATGTCCTGTGAATATGAACGACCTGTCTCTAGTCGTTGAAGTTGTTCTGATTTTATTGAGCATGAGTTTATTTATCTGATGATGTTCAAACCCTGGGATCATTACTGTTACATGTTACTACGCTATTCTAGTATCAAGTTACATAATTATAACACTATCAAAATTATATGTATGCAGTTGGACACCGCAGTTTGATGCTCAGTGTAAGAGAGGACAAGTCCTCTCTCGTCTCGCTCTTTGTTTTAACTCGTTCGTCGCTGTTAGTAGTAGTTTAACCTGTAGTGAAGTAGATGTGGATAGTTCCTGTGAATTATTATGGGTGGAGGTTACACTCAACAACCAAACTAGGTTAATAATTGGCTCCTTTTACCGACCTCCCGACTCAGCAGCATTAGTGGCAGAACAACTGAGATAAAATTTGGAATACATTTCACATAAATTTTCTCAGCATGTTATAGTCTTAGGTGGAGATTTCAATTTACCAGATATAGACTGGGACACTCAGATGTTTAGGATGGGTGGTAGGGACAGAGCATCGAGTCAAATTATACTGAGAGCACTATCCGAAAATTACCTCGAGCAATTAAACAGAGAACCGACTCGTAGAGATAACATCTTGGGCCTACTGATAACAAACAGACCCGAACTTTTCGACTCTGTATGTGCAGAACAGGGAATCAGTGATCATAAGGCCGTTGCAGCATCCCTGAATATGGAAGTTAATAGGAATATTAAAAAAAGGGAGGAAGGTTTATCTGTTTAGCAAGAGTAATAGAAGGCAGATTTCAGACTACCTAACAGATCAAAACGAAAATTTCTGTTCCGACACTGACAATGTTGAGTGTTTATGGAAAAAGTTCAAGGCAATCGTAAAATGCGTTTTAGACAGGGACCTGCAGAGTAAAATTGTGAGGGACGGGAAAAACCCACCGTGGTACAACAACAAAGTTAGGAAACTACTGAGAAAGCAAAGAGAGCTTCGCTCCAGCCAAAACCTCTCAGAGAAACAGAAGCTAAACGATGTCAAAGTTAGCGTAAGGATGGCTATGCGTGAAGCGTTCAGTGAATTCAAAAGTAAAATTCTATGTACCCACTTGACAGAAAATCCTAGGAAGTTCTGGTCTTACGTTAAATCAGTAAGTGGCTCGAAACAGCATATCCAGACACTCCGGGATGATGATGGCATTGAAACAGAGGATGACACGCGTAAAGCTGAAATACTAAACACCTTTTTCCAAAGCTGTTTCACAGAGGAAGACCGCACTGCAGTTCCTTCTCTAAATCCTCGCACAAACGAAAAAATGGCTGACATCGAAATAAGTGTCCAAGGAATAGAAAAGCAACTGGAATCACTCAACAGAGGAAAGTCCACTGGACCTGACGAGATACCAATTCGATTCTACACAGAGTACGCGAAAGAACTTGCCCCTCTTCTAACAGCCGTGTACTGCAAGTCTCTAGATGAAAGGAAGGTTCCAAATGATTGGAAAAGAGCACAGGTAGTCCCAGTCTTCAAGAAGGGTCGTCGAGCAGATGCGCAAACTATAGACCTATATCTCTGTCGTCGATCTGTTGTAGAATTTTAGAATATGTTTTTTGCTCGAGTATCATGTCATTTTTGGAAACCCAGAATCTACTCTGTAGGAATCAACATGGGTTGCGGAAACAGCGATCGTGTGAGACTCAACTCGCTTTATTTGTTCATGAGACCCAGAAAATATTAGATACAGGCTCCCAGGTAGACGCCATTTTTCTTGACTTCCGGAAGGCGTTCCATACAGTTCCGAACTGTCGCCTGATAAACAAAGTAAGAGCCTACGGAATATCGGACCAGCTATGTGGCTGGATTGAAGAGTTTTTAGCAAACAGAACACAGCATGTTGTTATCAATGGAGAGACGTCTACAGACGTTAAAGTAACGCCTGGTGTGCCACAGGGGAGTGTTATGGACCACGGCTTTTCACAATATATATAAATGACCTAGTAGATAGTGTCGGAAGTTCCATGCGGCTTTTCGCGGATGATGCTGTAGTATACAGAGAAGTTGCAGCATTAGAAAATTGTAGCGAAATGCAGGAAGATCTGCAGCGGATAGGCACTTGGTGCAGGAATGGTAACTGATCATTAACATAGACAAATGTAATGTATTGCGAACACATAGAAAGAAGGATCCTTTATTGTATGATTATATGATAGCGGAACAAACACTGGTAGCAGTTAATTCTGTAAAATATCTGGGAGTATGCGTGCGGAACGATTTGAAGTGGAATGATCATATAAAATTAATTGTTGGTAAGGCGGGTACCAGGTTGAGAACATTGGGAGAGTCCTTAGAAAATGTAGTTCATCAACAAAGGAGGTGGCTTACAAAACACTCGTTCGACCTATACTTGAGTATTTCTCATCAGTGTGGGATCCGTACCAGATCGGGTTGACGGAGGAGATAGAGAAGATCCAAAGAAGAGCGGCGCGTTTCGTCACAGGGTTATTTGGTAACCGTGATAGCGTTACGGAGATGTTCAACAAACTCAAGTGGCAAACTCTGCAAGAGAGGCACTCTGCATCGCGGTGTAGCTTGCTCGCCAGGTTTCGAGAGGGTGCGTTTCTGGATGAGGTATCGAATATATTGCTTCCCCCTACTTATACCTCCCGAGGAGATCACGAATGTAAAATTAGAGAGGTTAGAGCGCGCACGGAGGCTTTCAGACAGTCGTTTTTCCCGCGAACCATACGAGACTGGAACAGGAAAGAGAGGTAATGACAGTGGCACGTAAAGTGCCCTCCGCCACACACCGTTGGGTGGCTTGCGGAGTATAAATGTAGATGTAGATGTTGATGTCCATATTTACAGCGCCTGCTTTCCGACATCAGGTATGCTTAGGAAATGTCCGAGGCACAGGAATATTGCAGATTCACTATATCATGGTTAGAAACAGATTCCGAAATCAGATATTGGATTGTAAGGCGTGCGAAAGGGGGATCACAATTTCTTAGTGATCAAGATATGGCTGAAGTTTAAGAGACAACTCCACAAGAATGAATTTGCAAAAAAGTGGGATATTATTGTAACGAGGAGTGATGTAGTGGAATTGAATGTGTGTAATCATGTAGATACTACTCTAATAAATACCACAATAGTCAGTCCAGTAAAGGAGGAATGGACACCTCTGAAAAGGGCATCACAACAGCTGGGTGAAAGAACATAGATACAAGGTCGATAACTGCGAAGGAATCTAGGAAGACAAATTCTTTAATCGACTGGCGAAAGTACAACAATGTTTGGGGGAAGACAGGTATAGTAATGTAAGTGACTTAGGACTGAAGTAAATAGGAAGTGCAGGAAAGGCAAAGCAAAACGACTGCTGGTAGATTGTGAAAGTATCGAATAAGAAACGTTCGCTGGAAGGACTGATCCACCTTACAGAAAAGTCAAATGAACCCTCGGTGAATTTAAAATCTAGGGCGTCAACATTAAGGTTGCAATAGGAACTCGACTGTTAAAAGCAGAGAACAGAACTGATTGCAGGGACGTGCAGCTTTCGGAAGGGTAATGGCACTGGAGGGGCACTTTTGAGGTTGCGATTGTTATGGAAGCTCTTCTTAAGAAAACGCAATAAACGTACATTCCATTCGTCTACCTAGAAAAAGAGATCGTCAATGTAAAATGCTGCAAGATGTTCTAACTTTTGAAAGAAATAAGAGTGAGAAATAGACAGAGACGAGTGTTATACAGTACGAACAAGAGCCAACAGAGAACTGTAACAACGAGAGGACACGAATAAAGTGTCGTCCCTTGTTCTTGGCAGTGTTTTCCGTACGTTACTCTCCTTATCGATTCTCCTTAATTTTTTATGTCATCAGTTCACCTTCAACATCCCTCTACAGTGCCACATCTCGAAGCTTCGGTTCTCTTCCTTTCCACCATTTCCTGCAGTCCGTCATTCACGTTCATACAATCTCGTGCTCCAAACGCACAGTATCAGAAATTTAGTCTTCAGATTAAGGCTCATGTTTACTGGTAGACTTCTTTGCCCTTGATACTCCGTTTTTCATCTCTTCCTTAACTCGTCCATTCTCGGTTATTTTGCTTCCAACGTACCAGAATTTGTTCCGTCGGTCTATTTCGTCGTCCCAGATTTTGAAGTTAGGTTTGTCACTAATCTCATATCGGTTACTCCTCATTACTCTCTTCTTTCTTCACTTCAATCTCATTTCATACCGTGTGGTCATTAGACTGTCCATTCCATTCCATTCACTTTCATTGACAACAGCTATATGTCATCAGCATACCTTACCACTGATATCCTTTCAACATGCATTTTAATTCCAATCTTGAATGTTTTATTTTCGTCATTGCTTCTTCTGCAAATAGAGTGAACAATAAGGGTAAAAACGGCAACCCCGTCTTAAGTACATTTTAATCCCAGCACTTCCTTCTTGTTCTTCCAGTGCTGTTGTTTCCTCTGGATTCCTGAACGAATGGTACACTAGCGAGCCCCACAATATCCATGGGATTGGATATACATCGTAATCCCCTTCTTCGCCATATCTCTGCTTGTTCCTCTCCCCCCTCTTTTTGTTCATCTCCTCCACTTCTAACCCTCTATCAGCTCCTCTCCCCTCTCTCTGCACATCGCTTCATCTCTCCCCATTTCTCCCCAAATCGTATTATCCCTTCTCCCTGTCCGTCACCTCTTTCCGCCTCCCTACCTTCATTTCTTTCTCTAAACTCCGTCTATATACTCTTACCCTCTTTCCTGATCTCGAGTCTTGTTTACTGTTATCGCAAATTCAGATTCCGTGGTAGTATTCTAATCATAGGTTGATAATATAGAAATACAGCTTTATTGTTTTCTGTGAAAACCGACTGTATGGAGGGAAATATAACATGACATCGTTCTTTATACAATTTTTGTTTGAAAATATGCATATTGACAAAGAATACATGTGTCAGACACAATTTGTCTAATGTTTTAAGTCTCCTGTCCAAGACTGAAAACAAAAGACCACATTTTCATCTCAGAGCACAGAAGATAATTTTCTCTCTAGCTGTTGGTTTTAACAGAAAACCTGAGCCTTAAAACTCTACAGCCTACGTCTTACTAAATAGTTCTTAGAGTGTCGCTGAAAATTTGAAGTAAGAAGCTTTTGCGTTCTTTGCTAACAATATTTCACTATTATAGATATTCAAAAGTACATTGTGAAACGTCCCCTTAGAACAATTATATAAGACTGGTCTATATGAAACGTCCCCTTAGAAAAATTATTACAAGACTGTGCTTAAACTGAAACACAATATTTTTTAGCGCTACGCAATCTGACTTCCAAAAATCCCTACGAAAGAATGGCCCTGACTAGCATTAACCTATACGTTTCACAAATCACTTACCTCACAAAAATCTTCGTTACTCAAGCTACTGCAATACAGCGAGCGCCACTACTGCCAGCTAAATAAAAGATTCAAACTACTGAAGGCACTAACTACTAATAGGCATAGTTAGCAAATGAAAGATTTTAATAGAGAACAAACAATGTATTTACCTCACGAGTCATAATATATATAGCAGTTCATGACACCAATTCTTACAAATTTCAAAACTCCGCCATCTCTCTCCCCACGTCCACCACTGCTGGCGGCTCACCTCCAACTGCGCAACGCTACGCGCTGTTAGCATCCAGCTGCCGCTGCCCAGCACTACAATGGCAGACAACAATGCAAACTAAACACAGACTGCGCACGGCACAGCCAGTGATTTTTATACAGAGCGCTACATGGCGGCGGCGTTACCAATAAAAAAACCTAAACAGCCTACTTACATAGCCCCCAAGCTCCCCACAAAAAAATTTACAAATTGTTTTGGGCCGTGGCCAATAATGATTTGATAAATTTTTTAATAACAAAAATATCAAATGCACACACTTATTGATACAATGTTGGTCAAAAGCTAAAATTTTCTCACAGTCCATATAGACAGTCCTGATCATTCATCACAGTAAAATAGTAGTGTTTTTCTCAAAGACTGAGCAATAAAAGAAAATGCACACAGAAGTAGTGGATTTCCATGCAGTCTTGAAGAAGTAGTGTTGTCCTTCCAACAGAAAGACTGTGCTGACTCTTGACATGCAGACAGGTAATGGGCCACAACAGAGCAAACCCACAGCAGAGTCAGTCGAAGTTTTGAAGAATATTGGTAGGTAGGTCATCACAGAGTAGACCCCTTGTAGTCCTGGTAGAGATTACGGTATTGGTGGGCCACCAGAGATGCAGACCCACTGTAGTCCTGGTAGAGATTACTATTGGTGGGCCACCAGAGGTGCAGACCCATTGCAGTCCTTGTAGAAATAATGGTACCGGTGGGTCGTCAAAGGTGTAGACCCAATGTAGTCCTTGTAGAGATGGCCAGCAGCCATCTGTTTGACTGTGCAGGCGCACAATCACCATTGAAGAGTCTTGCGGATAACATAGCAAGTCCATAACCCACCACTTGTCCACTCACAAAGTTTTTGGAATTGTCCTTAGAACCAGCAATGCTGTTAACCAGTCCCTTGCTGAGTTATTAACACATGTGCAAACACTATCAGTCCCTACTTCTCACATATTGTCCATATACTATGACCAACAGAAACGTGTGCAGTGAAATGTAATTTACAAGTTACTTAATTTGATGAACTGGTGTCAATTACAATTTTATAACATAAGAATGCAATAACAAAGGTACAAAATACATCTTTAAAGAACATAACACTACAGATAACATTTGCAGTAGTACAGGCTTTACAAAAGAATCGAAATAGCAAATACATCAGTGTTACGAAAATTACGACATAAGTACATACATAAAAAATCAGAATAACTTTTGAAACATCAACTTCACACATGAGCATTAGAAAAAAACAGAATAAATAATGTGTAAACATCTTTACAAAGTAAATAACATGTTATTAATGCAAATTATATTTGAGGATAACAGTATTCCTCATCATAGTGAATGTAGCTGAATATTAGAAAATTCTACAACATAAGTCTTATCAGATGAACATATAAAGTCAGGAAGAACATAAATACACAAGGGTACACAAACACATAGTGGGATAACACAAGGAAAGGACAGGGTTTGTTTTACTGCAGTATTTTGCAAACAAAACTTTCTTTACTTCTCGGAGATCTCCCTTCGACTGACTCTGCTGTGGCCCATTACCTGTCTGCATTTCAAGAGTCAGCACTGCCTTTCTGTTGGAAGGACAACACTTCCTCAAGACTGCGTGGAAATCCACTACTTCCGTGTGCATTTTCTTTTACTGCTCAGACTTTGAGAAAAACACTGCAATTTTACTTTGATGAATGATCAGGACTGTCTTTATGGACTGTGAGAAAATTTTAGCTTTTGACCAACATTGTATCGATAAGTGTGTGCATTTCATTTCTTTGTTATTGCAATTATGAAAAATTTTATCAAATCATTATTGGCCACTGCGCAAAACAATTTGTAAAAATTTTTTGTGGGGAGCATGGGGGCTATGTAAGTAGGCTGTTTAGGTTTTCTTATTGGTAACGCCGCTTAGCGCTCGGTATGAAAAATCACTGGCTGTGCTGTGCGCAGTCTGTGTTTAGTTTGCATTGTTGTCTGCCATTGTAGTGTCGGGCAGCGGCAGCTGGATGCTAACAGCGCGTAGCGTTGCGCAGTTGGAGGTGAGCCGCTAGCAGTGGTGGACGTGGGGAGAGAGATGGCAGAGTTTTGAAATTTGTAAGAATTGGTGTTATGAACTGATATATATATTATGACTACTAAGGTAAATACATTGTTTGTTCTCTATTAAAATCTTTCATTTGGGGAGTAGACTTTTTGAATGAATACAAAGCAATCTTAAACTTTCACGATGCTGAAATAAGTTTAGAAAAAGAAGGTAAGTCAATAGCTTTGAAATTTGAAGATTGGCTCTCAAACCATGACGAGGAAATTAATCGGCTTTACCTTCTGTTAGACAACAGTTCGGAATTTTCTACGGAACTAGACACTAACAGTCGCTCTGCAAGTACTGACGGGGATGATATCGATGGCACATTTGAAACTAATGAGTTAATTCAGAATAAAATTCAAACAATTGAGAATTGTAATGACACTGATAGGCAGGACCTTTTTCAGATTTTACAAGCACATTCCACAGTTTTTACTCACAAAACAGGAACAATCAAGGGATTTCAATACCAATTTCGTGTTCGTGAGCATACTAAATTTTGTGTTAGACCATACGTAATTCTAGCACATTATAGGGACCGTGTTAGAACAGAAATACAATCTTTGCTTGACGACGGCATTATTGAGCCTGCAGTAAGCTCATACAACAATCCATTACATGTTGTGGAGAAGAAAAATGGATCGATCAGGCTTGTCTTAGATTCGAGACAAATCAATACTATCATTATTCCTGAAACAGACAGGCCGCAAACGTTGGAAGAACTTCTTCAAAATTTTAATGGTGTAAAAGTGTTGTCTTCCATTGATCTCAGATCCAGCTTTTATCAGATCGAACTTCATCCAGAATGTAGAAAATATACAGCTTTCCTTTGTTTCGGCGTTTGTTATCAGTTTCGGAAACTTCCTTTTGGTTTGAACATTTCCTCGGCAGCATTCATTCGCGGGCTAAATTCCATATTACCTGAGCTCTTAAAACGTCACATCACCTCATATGTGGACGATATTCTGATAGCAGAAGCCTCATGGGAACAACATAATCGCATCCTCAACAGCGTGTTACATATTTTTGCAGAATCTGGAATTACAGTTAACTTGGAAAAGTCTGAATTCGGTAGGACCAAAGTAAAGTTTTTGGGACATATTATTTCTTCTGAAGGCATCCAGCCGGATCCTGAAAAGTTAGAAGCAATCAGAGCCATTCCAGTTCCATCCACAAAAAAACAAGTCCGCAGTTTTCTAGGTCTCGTAAATTTTTACCGTCGTTTTCTGAATATGCAAATTCTAGTTACACCAAAACTTTGTTCTCTCACTGGAAAAAATACTATTTGGAACTGGGACGAACAAGCACAGTCTTGTAATAATTTTTCTAAGGGGACGTTTCATATAGACCAGTCTTATATAATTGTTCTAAGGGGACGTTTCAATTGTCTATGTGCGACTGAACTTTACTAGAGTATGGTGTAAACATTTGAGGTCAGTTGGCCAAGAACTTTAAGAAACGTTTGTGAATTACGTTTCTCTTTTACATATCGTACACTGAGGTGACAAAAGTCATGCGATAGCCCCTAATTTCGTTGTCGGACCTCCTCCTACCCGGCGTAATGCTGCGCCTCGGTGTGCCATGGAGTCAACAAATCAATCAAAGTCCCCTGCAGAAATACTGAGCCGTGCAGCCTCTCTAGCCGTCCATAATTACGAAAGTGTGGCCATAAGTGGATTTTCTGCACGCCTTAACATCTCGCTTATGTCCCATAAATGTTCGGTGGGATCCATGTCGAGCGATCAGGGTCGCAAAATTGTTCCCTGGAACGGTGCGCAATGTTCTTTAAACCAATCGCACCCAGTGACACACCGCACCGTCATCCATGAAAATTCCATCGTTGTTTGGGAATGTGAAGTCCATGAATGGCTTCAAATGGTCTCCAAATAGCCGAACGTAATCATTTCCAGACCAGTCCATGTAAACACAGCCCACACCATTATGAAGCCAGTGCCTGGGTGACAACTCGAGCAAATGTCTCCATGGGGGTCCGCGTCGCACTCCAACACTGCCATCACCTGTTACCAACTAAAATCGGTATTCATCCGACCAGGCCACGGTTTTCCAGTCGTCTAGGGTCCTATAGATATGGCAGTCAGCCCAGGAGAGGGGCTGCAGTGATGTCGTGCTGTTAGCAGAGGCACTATCGTCAGTCCCCTGCGGCCAGAGCGAAGTAATTCTAAATTTAGCAGCACAGTCCTAAGGGATACTTTAGTCGAACGTCGCACATTGATTTCTGCGATTGTTTCACGCAGTGTGCTTGTCTGTCAGCACGGACAACTCAATGCAAACGCCACTGCTCTCGGTCGTGAAGTGAGAGTCTTCGGTCCCTGCGTTGTCGCCAGTGAGAGTTAGTGCCTGAAATTTGGTGTTCTCTGCGCAACCTTGGATATCGAATTCAATCCCCTAATTATTTCCGTAATGGAACACACATAGCTCCAGCTACCACCCCCTGTTCAACGCCTGTTAATTCCCATCGTACGGCCATAATCATACCGGATGCCTTTTCACATGGATAACGCGAGTGCAAATGACAGGTCTACGATTGCACAGCAATTTCATACTTTGTGAACGCGATACTACCGCTATCCCATGAATTTTGTCACCGCAGTGTAAATACATTTCTGTACTACACACATCATAAATATATAGCCTCTTCTTTTTGTTTGAGTCATCAGTCGTACGACTGGTTTGATGCGGCCCGCCACGAAATCCTCTCCTATGCCAACGTCTTCATCTCAGACTATCAGTTGCAACCTACGTCCTCAGTTATTTGCTGAATTTATTCAAACATCTGTCTTCGTCTACAGCATTTGCTCGCTAGAGCTCCTTCTAGCATCATGGAAATCATACCCTGAAGTCTTAACAGATGGCATACCATACTGTCCCTTCTCTTTGTCAGTGTCTCCACACATACTATTCATCTCCAACTCTGCGCAGAACCTACCCATTTCTTACCTTACCCTTTCATATAATTTTCAACATTCGTCTGTAGAACCACAACTCAAATGCTTCTATTCTCTTTTCTTCCGGCTTTCCTACAGTCCATGTTTCACTACCATACAATGCTGTGCTCCAAACGTAGGTTTTCAAAAATTAATTCCTCAAACTGAGGTCTATCTTTGATACCAGTACACTTCTCTTGGTCAGGACTGCCCTTTTTGCCAGTGCTAGTCTACTTTTGATGACCACCTCGATCCGTCCGTCATGGGTCATTTTACTGTCTAGCTAGTAGAATTCATTAACTTCATCTACTTCTTGACCATCAGCCCTGATGTTAAGGTTCTCGTAGTTCTCATTTCTGCTACTCCTCATTACTTTCGTCTTTTTTCGATTTACTCTGAGACCACATTCTGTACCCATTAGACTGTTCATACCATTCAGCAGATCATTTAGTTCTTCCTCAGGACAGCAAGGTCATCAGAAAATCGTACCATAGTTATTATTTTCAGCTGGGAATTTAACTGCAGTCCTGTACCTTTCATTCATTTTCATCATTGCGGCGAAAGATCTCATCCCTGTCTTGCATCCTTTTTAATCCGAGCACTTCGGTCTTGGTCGTCCACTCTTATTATTCCCTCTTGCTGTTGTATATATTGTATATCACCCGTTTCTCCATTAGCTTACCCCAGTTTTTCTCAAATTTTCGAACATCTAGCACCATTTTTGGGTTGTATCATCGCGCCTTAGTACCTGAATAGTGCAAATTTGCGTAGTCGTCTGTCTTCTGTTTTTGTTGTGAACGGCCAGAGTCGGTTGGTCACAGCCATTGTGCTCCCTGCCGCCGTTGGATAAGCAGCTGCAGCAGCAAGTCGTATAACCCTAGCTTACTTATTTGTTACATAGTTTAATTAATTTCTTTGCGTGTTTTTGGGTACTTGCATTGTTTAATTCATATATTTCGGGCGTATTATAGTATTTGACAGTTGTAGCATCGCGCTTTAGTGTTTACTTCGTAGATTCTTATTCAAATTGCGTGTGAGTTTCGTATAGGAGGTGCAATTTCGAGTTTTAGTTACTGTAATCGTAAATTCAGCAGATTGTAGCGCAGTCGTTAGGCATTTGTACAGGTTAGTTGATACATTCTTTGCGTGTTCCGCTTGCGTTATCTAGGCACCGACTCGTGTTTCAGTAACTGTTGTTAAACATCGATTAGAATGGACAGGGACTGCGATTGCTGTGTTCGGATGAGGGCTGACTTGGCATCCCTTCGCTCACAGCTGCAATCGGCGCTGACTTCGGTCGCGCAGCTTGAGGCTGTTGCCAATGGGCACCACTGTGGGGAGCCGGACTCGGGTATCACGGGGATGTCAACCTCATCCCGTCTGTCCCCAGATCGGTCTGCCGCTGTGGTTGCCCCGGTTGCTGCCCGCAGTGGGGCTGAGCCCTCGCCTGTGGTTGATTGGGAGGTCGTTCCAAGGCGTGGCAGGCAGCGAAAGGCGTCCCCGGAAGCTGACCAGAAAGCCTCCCCGGTGCGTCTGACAAACCGGTTTCAGGCACTGTCTCTGGCTGAGCCAGATGCAGCTGCCTGCCCTGTTTCAGAGGATCATTCTCAGCCTTCAAGGTCCGGGCAATCGCAGAGGTTGGGTTTACTGGTAGTTGGGAGCTCCAATGTTAGGCGCGTAATGGGGCCCCTTAGGGATATGGCGGCTAAGGAGGGGAAGAAATCCAGTGTGCACTCCGTGTGCATTCCGGGAGGAGTCATTCCTGATGTCGAAAGGGTCCTTCCGGATGCCATGAAGAGCACAGGGTGCAGCCAGCTGCAGGTGGTGGCACATGTCGGCACTAATGACGTGTGTCGCTTTGGATCTGAGGAAATTCTCTCTGGATTCCAGCGGCTATCTGATTTGGTGAAGGCTGCCGGTCTTGCTTACGAGATGAAGGCAGAGCTCACCATCTGCAGCATCGTTGACAGAACCGACTGCGGACCTTTGGTGCTGAGCCGGGTGGAGGGTCTGAATCAGAGGCTCAGACGGTTTTGCGACCGTATTGGCTGCAGATTCCTTGACTTGCGCCATAGGGTGGTGGGGTTTCGGGTTCCGCTGAATAGGTCAGGAGTTCACTACACTCAGCTGGCGGCTACACGGGTAGCGGAGGCTGTGTGGCGTGGACTGGGCGGTTTTTTAGGTTAGAAGGCCTCGGGAAAGTGCGGGATGGGCTGCAATGTCAAAGGGTGCTTGGCAATTACAGGACGTGCTTGGATCAAGGAACAGTCGGAATTATAGTTGTAAATTGTTGTAGTTGCGCTGGAAAAGTCCCTGAGCTTCAAGCGCTAATAGAAAGCACAGAAGCTGATATCGTTATAGGTACAGAAAGCTGGCTAAAGCCTGAAATAAGTTCTGCAGAAATTTTTACGAAGTCTCAGACGGTGTTCAGGAAAGATAGATTAGGCAGAATTGGTGGTGGAGTGTTGGTGTCTGTCAGTAGTGGTTTATCTTGTAGTGAAGTCGAAGTAGATACTCTGTGCGAATTGGTGTGGGTGGAGGTTATACTTAACAGCCGAATTAAGTTAATAATTGGCTCCTTCTACCGACCCCCAGACTCCGATGATACAGTTGCGGAACAGTTCAGAGAAAGTTTGAGTCTCGTAACAAATAAATACCCCACTCATACGGTTATAGTTGGTGGGGACTTCAACCTACCCTCGGTATGTTGGCAAAAATACTTGTTCAAAACCGGTGGTAGGCACAAAACGTCTTCCGAGATTGTCCTAAATGCATTCTCCGAAAATTATTTAGAGCAGTTAGTCCACGAACCCACGCGAATTGTAAATGGTTGCGAAAACACACTTGACCTCTTGGCCACAAACAATCCAGAGCTGATAGAGAGCATCATGACTGATACAGGGATTAGTGATCACAAGGTCATTGTAGCTAGGCTCAATACCATTTCTTCCAAATCCATCAGAAACAAACGCAAAATAATTTTATTTAAAAAAGCGGATAAAGTACCACTAGAAGCCTTCCTAAAAGACAATTTCCATTCCTTCCGAACTGACTATGCGAATGTAGACGAGATGTGGCTCAAATTCAAAGATATAGTAGCAACAGCAATTGAGATATTCATACCTCATAAATTGGTAAGAGATGGAACGGATCCCCCGTGGTACACAAAAAAGGTCCGAACGCTGTTGCAGAGGCAACGGAAAAAGCATGCGAAGTTCAGAAGAACGCGAAATCCTGAAGATGGGCTAAAATTTACAGACGCGCGAAATTTGGCACGTACTTCGATGCGAGATGCCTTTAATAGGTTCCACAACGAAACATTGTCTCGAAATTTGGTAGAAAATCCGAAGAAATTCTGGTCGTATGTAAAGTACACAAGCGGCAAGACGCAGTCAATACCTTCGCTGCGCAGTGCCGATGGTACTGTTATCGACGACTGCGCCGCTAAAGCGGAGTTATTGAACGCAGTTTTCCGAAATTCCTTCACCAGGGAAGACGAATGGAATATTCCAGAATTTGAAACACGAACATCTGCTAGCATGAGTTTCTTAGAAGTAGATACCTTAGGGGTTGCGAAGCAACTCAAATCGCTTGATACGGGCAAGTCTTCAGGTCCAGATTGTATACCGATTAGGTTCCTTTCAGATTACGCTGATACTATAGCTCCCTACTTAGCACTCATATACAACCGCTCGCTCACCGATAGATCTGTACCTACAGATTGGAAAATTGCGCAGGTCGCACCAGTGTTCAAGAAGGGTAGTAGGAGTAATCCATTTAACTACAGACCTATATCATTGACGTCGGTTTGCAGTAGGGTTTTGGAGCATATACTGTATTCAAACATTATGAATCACCTCGAAGGGAACGATCTATTGACACGTAATCAGCATGGCTTCAGAAAACATCGCTCTTGTGCAACGCAGCTAGCTCTTTATTCGCACGAAGTAATGGCCGCTATCGACAGGGGATCTCAAGTTGATTCCGTATTTCTAGATTTCCGGAAAGCTTTTGACACCGTTCCTCACAAGCAACTTCTAATCAAGCTGCGGAGCTATGGGGTATCGTCTCAGTTGTGCGACTGGATTCGTGATTTCCTGTCAGGAAGGTCACAGTTCGTAGTAATAGACGGCAAATCATCGAGTAAAACTAAAGTGATATCAGGTGTTCCCCAGGGAAGCGTCCTGGGACCTCTACTGTTCCTGATCTATATAAATGACCTGGGTGACAATCTGAACAGTTCTCTTAGGTTGTTCGCAGATGATGCTGTAATTTACCGTCTAGTAAGGTCATCCGAAGACCAGTATCAGCTGCAAAGCGATTTAGAAAAGATTGCTGTATGGTGTGTCAGGTGGCAGTTGACGCTAAATAACGAAAAGTGTGAGATGATCCACATGAGTTCCAAAAGAAATCCGTTGGAATTCGATTACTCGATAAATAGTACAATTCTCAAGGCTGTCAATTCAACTAAGTACCTGGGTGTTAAAATTACAAACAACTTCAGTTGGAAGGACCACATAGATAATATTGTCGGGAAGGCGAGCCAAAGGTTGCGTTTCATTGGCAGGACACTTAGAAGATGCAACAAGTCCACTAAAGAGACAGCTTACACTACACTCGTTCGTCCTCTGTTAGAATATTGCTGCGCGGTGTGGGATCCTTACCAGGTGGGATTGACGGAGGACATCGAGAGGGTGCAAAGAAGGGCAGCTCGTTTTGTATTATCGCGTTATAGGGGAGAGAGTGTGGCAGATATGATACACGAGTTGGGATGGAAGTCATTACAGCATAGACGATTTTCGTCGCGGCGAGACCTTTTTACGAAATTTCAGTCACCAACTTTCTCTTCCGAATGCGAAAATATTTTGTTGAGCCCAACCTACATAGGTAGGAATGATCATCAAAATAAAATAAGAGAAATCAGAGCTCGAACAGAAAGGTTTAGGTGTTCGTTTTTCCCGCTCGCTGTTCGGGAGTGGAATAGTAGAGACATAGTATGATTGTGGTTCGATGAACCCTCTGCCAAGCACTTAAATGTGAATTGCAGAGTAGTCATGTAGATGTAGATGTAGATGTAGATTTTACATTGGCGAATGCTTTTTGCTGGTCGACAAAGCCTATGAACGTGTTTTGAGTTTTCCTTAGTCTTTCTTCCATTATCATCCGCAAGGGCAAAATGGTCACTCTGGTGCCTTTATGTTCCCTAAAGCCAAACCATCGTCATCTAACACATCCACAATTTCCTTTTCCATTCCTCTGTATAGTATTCTTGTCAACAACTTGGATGCATGAGCTCTTAAGATGATTGTGCGATAAGTCTCTCACTTTTCAGCTCTTGCAGTCTTCGGAACTGTATGGAAGATATTTTTTCGAAAGTTAGGAGGTATGTCGCCAGACTCATACGTTCTACACACCAACGTGAATAGTCATTTTCTTGACACTTTCCCCATTGTCTTTAGAAATTCTGATAGAATGTTATCTATCCCTTCTGCCTTGCCGGCCAGTGTGGCCGAGTGGTTCTAGGCGCTTCAGTCTGGAACCGCGCGACCCCTACGGTCGCAGGTTCGAATCCTGCCTCGGGCATGGATGTGTGTGATGTCCTTAGGTTAGTTAGGTTTAAGTAGTTCTACGTTCTAGAGGACCTATGACCTCAGATGTTAAGTCCCATAGTGCTCAGGGCCATCTGAACCACTTGAACCTTCTGTCTTAGTTGGTCTTAAGTCTTCCAAGGCTCTCTTAAATTCTGATTCTTATATTCGATCCCCTGTTCAACCCAGGGACTAGTTTGATGCAGCTCTCCAAGCTACTATATCCTGTGCGAGCTTTTTCATCTCCGAGTAAATACTGCAACCTACATCCCTCTGAATCTGCCAATTGAATTCATCTCTTACTCTCCCTGTACAATTTTTACCCTTCACGCGTTCCCTCCAGTACTAAATAGGTGATCCCTTGGTGCCTCAGAAAGTGTGCTACCAATCGAAGCAATCTTCTAGCGAGGTTGTGCCACAAATTCCTTTTCTTCCCAATTCTATACAGTACCTCTTGTTAACATGATCTACACACCCAATCTTAAGTATTCTTCTGTAGTTCCACATTTTGAAAGCGTCTTTCTCTTCTCGTCTAAAGCATTTATCGTCCATATTTCACTTCCATAGATGGCTACACTCCGTACAAATACTTTCAGAAAAGACATCCTGACACTTAAATTTCTACTTGATGTTAATTCTCGCTGTTAAAAAAATTTCTACTCTTCAGAGACACTTTCCTTGCCATTGCCAGTTTGCATTTTATATCCTCTCTACTTCGACCAACAGTTAGTTTGCTCCCCAAGTAGCAAACCCCATCTACTACTATAAGTACCTCATTTCCTAATCTAATTCCCTCAGCATCAGCTGATTTAATTCGACTACATTCCATTATCCTCGATTTGCTGTTCTTTATGTTCATCTTCTATCCTCCTTTCAAGACACTATCCATTCCGTTCAACTGCTCTTCCAGGTCCTTTGCTGTCTCTGACAGAATCACAATGTCATCGTCAAACCTCCTACTCCAAATTTTCTTTTGTTTCCTTCACTGCTTGGTCAAAACACAGATTGAAAAACATTGGGGTTAGGCTACAACCCTGTCTCACTCCCTTCTCAACCACTGGTTCCCTTTTATGCCCATCTACTCTTATGACTACCATCTGGTTTCGGTACAAATTGTAAATAGCCTTTTTCTCCCTGTATTTTATCTCTGCCACCTTCTGATTTTGAAAGAATCATCATAGTCAAAAGTATTTCTAACTCTACAGATGCTAGAACCGTAGGTTTGTCTTTCCTTACTCTACTCTCCAAGATTAATCGTAGGGTCAGTGTTGCCACCGTGTCCCAACATTTCTACGGAATCCAAACTCATCTTCTCCGATATCGGCTTCTATAAGTTTTTCCATTCGTCTGTGAATAATTCGTGTTAGTGTTTTGCATCGATGACTTGTTATATTGACAGCTTAGTAATTTTCACACCTATCAGCATCTGCTTTCTTTGGGATTGGAATTATTATATTCTTCTCAAAGTCCGAGGGTATTTCGCTTGTCTCATTCATCTTGCTCACCAGGTGGTAGAGTTTTGTTATGGCTGGCTCTCCCAAGGCTATGAATAGTTCTAATGCAATGTTGTCTACTCCTGGGGCCTTGTTTCAGCTTAGGTCTTTCACTGCTCTGTCAGATTTTTCATTCGATATCATATCTTTCATTTCATCTTCATCTATGTCCTCTTCTATTTCCATTATATCGCCGTCAAGCACATTGACTTTGTAATGCCCCTCTATATACTTGTTACACCTTTCTGCTTTCCATTCTTTGCTTGGAACTGGTTTTCCATCTTATTCATACAGCTGGTTCTCTTTTCTCCAAATGTCTCTCTAATTTTCCTGTAGGGAGTATCTATCTTACTCGTAGTGATATATGCCTCTACATCCCTACATTTATCGTCTAGCCATCCGTGCTTAGCCATGTTGCACTTTCCGTTGATCTCACTTTTGAGACTTTCGTATTCCTTTTCGCCTGCTTCATTTACTGTGTTTTCATATTTTCTCTTTTCATCAATTAAATTCAATATCTCTTCTGTTACCCAAGGATTTCTATTAGCCCTCGTCTTTGTACTAACTTCATCCTCTGCTGCCTTCACTATTTCATCTCTCAGAGCAACCCATTCTTCTGCTACTGTACTTCTTTCCCCCATTCTTGTCAATCGTTCACTAATGCTCTCTGAAACTCTCTACAACCTCTGGTTCGTTCAGTTTACCCAGGTCGCGTTTCCTTAAATTCCCACCTTTTTGCGATTTCTTCAGCTTTAATCTACAGTTTATAACCAATAAATTGTGATCAGAATCCACTTCTGCCTCTGGAAATGTCTTACTATTTAAAACCTGGTTTATCAATCTCTGACTTACCATCGTACAATCTATCTTAAACCTTCCTGTGTCTCCACGCTTCTTCTACGAACACAACTTTCTTTCATGATTCTTGAACCAAGTTATAGCTAAGATTCAGTTACACTCTGTTCAAAATTCTACCAGGTGGCTTCCTCTTTCATTCCTTAACCCCATTCCATATTCATCTACTACTCTCCCTTCTCTTCCTTTTCCTACTATTGAATTCCAGTCTCCCATGACTATTGAATTTATCTTTATTTGTTAAACTGAATTCCCCACTTCTTGTAAATCGACTCCTGTATCGCTTTCTATCACATTAGACAAATCTTCCCCCTCATAGAGGCTTTCAATATACTCTTTTCACCTATCCACTTTCTCTTTTGCATTTCAATGGTTCAAATGGCTCTGAGCACTATGCGACTTAACATCTGAGGTCATCAGTCCCCTAGAACTGAGAACTACTTAAACCTAACTAACCTAAGGACATCACAAGCATCCATGCCCGAGGCAGGATTGGAACCTGCGACGGTAGCGGTAGCGCGGTTCCAGACTGAAGCGCCTAGAACCGCTTGGCCACTCCGGCCCGCCTTATGCATTTAACAGTGGAATTCCCGTTGCACTCTTAATGCTACGTTCCTTGCTTTTACTTTCACCGAAGGTTGTTTTGACTTTCCTACGTACTGAGTCAATCCTTCCGACAACCATTTCTCTTGCAGTTTCTTCGCATTTTTTATGCAGCCATTTTGTCTTAGCTACCCTTACACCCCCTTTTTATTTTATTCCTGAGCGACTTGTATTTCTCTACTCCTGAATTTCCCTGAACATTTACGTACTTCTTCTTTCACAGTTTATCTGAAATATTTCTTCTGATACAAATGGTTTTATCGCATTTACCTCCTTAGTACTTATGTTTTTCTTTCCAACTTCTGTTATCACCCTTTTTTAGAGATGCCCATGCCTCTTCAACTATACTTTCTACTGGGCTGTTCCTTATTGCTGTATTTATACCCTGCGTGAGCTTTAACCGTATCTCGTCATTCCTTAATCCTTCCGTATCTCAATTCTTTGCGTATTGATTCTTACTGACTAATCTCTTAAACTTCAGCCTTCAGTCTTCATGACTTAGACATTAAAATCTGAGTCTGTATCTGCTCCTGGATACAGCTTACAATCCACTATCTGATTTCCGAATATCTGTCTGACCATGATATAATGAAACTTCAGTATTTCCGTCTCACCCGACCTTCCCCAAGTACACCTCCTCCTCTGGCGGTTCCTGAACAGAGTATTCACTATTACTAGTTGAAATTTATTACTGACCTGAATTAATCTTTCTCCTCTCTCATTCGTAGTCCCAAGCGTATATTTTCCTGTAGCCTTTTTTTCTACTCCTCCCTTACAACTGCATTCCAGTCCCCTATGACTGTTAAATTTTCATCTCCATTTACGTATTTGTATTACCCTTTCATTATTCTCATATATCTTCTCTATTTCTTCATCTTCTGCTTCTAACGTCGGCTTATATACCTGAACTGTTGTTGTCCATTATAGTTTGCTGTCGATTCTGCTAAGAACAACGCTACCACGGAACCGTTCACAGTAAAACAGCCTCTGCCCTGCCTTCCTATTCATAACGAATCCTACTTCTGTTATACCATTTTCTGCTGATTTTGATGTTACCCAACACTCTTGTGACCAGAAATCCTTGTCTTCTTTCAAATTCACTTCACTTACTCCTATTATATCTAGACTGAGTCTCTGCACTTCCCTTTCCTGTTTTTCTAGCTTCCCTCACACGTTCAACCTTCTGACATTCCACGTCCCGACTCGTAAAACGTTATCCTTTCGTTAGTTATTCAACATTTTCCTCATGGTCACCTCACCTTTGGCAGTTCCCTTCCGTATATGCGAATGGATGACTATTCCGGAATCTTTTGCCAATGGAGAGACCATCAAACATTTTTTCAATTACAGGCCACATGTCCTGTGGATATACGTTACATATCTTCAATGCAGAGGTTTCCATTGCTTTCTGCAGCCTCATGTCGTTGATCATTGCCGGTTCTTCTACCTTTAGTTCACTTTCCCACCCCAAGGACAAGAGAGGACCCTGAGTCTCTGCCTGCTCCTCCGCCCTATTTGACGAGGACGTTGGGAGAATGAAGTGACTTCTGATGCCGGAATTCTTCGGCCACCAATGCTGAATATTAATTAGAATTTGAGCGGTGGCGTGTTTCGAACCAGTCACTGACGACGTTCTGATTACTAATCAAAGATGCAACCCCTAGCCCATTTCTGTCCAAATTTTTAATAAAGTATTGTGGAAATATCTGTAGTAAATCAGTCAAGCACACTTCCATACTTTTGGTTACAGCATTAAACATCGGCACGTGTTTGCATAGTAATTTGGATATATATTTATGTATAGTATGTACTGAAAATATATAGCCTATGCCCATCCGAACGTTCATTAAAGTATCTTGTAAGAATTTGGAGTAAATATGTAAAGAACCTTTCGACATTTTTGATAATAACATTTTACCTTTACATATTACATATATGTGAGTATATAAAAATATATAGCCTTTGCCTGTCCGAATGTTCATTAATGCATAGTGTAACAATCGGAAGTAAATCGGTTAAGTACATTTCCAGAGTTTTGGTAAAAATTTTAAACAACGTCTTGTTTTTGGACAGTTTCTATTATATATATTGAAAATATATACCGTACGTCCGTTCAAACGTTCGGTAGTGCGCTCCTGAAACCAAACTTATCGTCTACTAACATTTTCTCAACTTTCTTTTCCTTCTTTTGTCTGTTTATCCTGTCAGCAACTTGAATGAATGAACTGTTAAGCTGATTCTACGAAAGTTCTCACACTTATATGCCCTTGCTAATTTTAGGACTGTGTGGATGGTATTTTCCCGAAAGCATGTTGGCATGTCTCCAGAACCACGTAGTCTACAAATCAACTTGATTAATAGATTAATAGTTTTTTCCACTTCTACAAAGCAATAATTCTCTATGCCTTCCACCCTGTTTCACTTTGCTAATGGATTCCTTGTGTTTTCCTTTCCCTCACAGAGGTCTTCATCGTACACTTTACAGCTACCCGCCCTTCCATTTGTGTTTCCCTCCTGCACTCGTAATATTATCACCTTTGGTTTCAATGACTCGCAGGCGTTTTCATATCCTAATCACTCCTCATGACGCCAAATTATATTTCTATTTCTTCGCATTTCTTAGCCTTCTCATTTTGGATTTCCTGCACTTCCTTTTTATTTTATTCCTAAGTGAGTTATGTTTCTTTATTCATGTCTTTTCCTGAACATTTGAATACTTTTCCTTTCATAGATCTATGGAAGTACTGTTTCAGTTATCCAATGTTTCTTCGCAGTTCCCTTCCTTCTACCTCTATTTGTCTCTTTAATTTTTGTGCATCTACAACAGAATTTTCTGCTATGGAATACATTATAGCAGTATCTACAACATTAGAGAACTTTAAACGGAACTCCTTACTCCTTGGTACACCAGCATGGCACTTCTTTTGTCATGCATACTTTCAGATGATTCTCTAAAGCATCAACCTACGCTTCATCGTTACTAAATGCTAATCTGTGTCTATATCAAATTCTAGGTACTCTTTCCAATCCAGATTTTGGAATCGTTCCATGATATAATCCAGTTGA
Source organism: Schistocerca gregaria (assembly GCF_023897955.1). Taxonomy (NCBI): domain Eukaryota; kingdom Metazoa; phylum Arthropoda; class Insecta; order Orthoptera; family Acrididae; genus Schistocerca; species Schistocerca gregaria. Next base: position 770,077,576 of record NC_064921.1, read on the forward strand.
GAATTTCCATGTGTCCAGTTCTTTTCTATGTGTACCTCTTTGTCATTTAGGAGTACTGTATTTCATATTACTAAATGAATTGCCTTGCAGGAACCATGTAGTCTTGCTCCTGTCTTATTCCAATCGTCCGGCCTACATTGTTCCGTAACTTTATCTCTTATTTTTTCCCATTCTACAACGTCAAAGTGAAACATGATTGTCAGATTTTCATCTCCCTTTAGATGCTGAATGCTACGTTCTGTATCCTCAGACACTTTCACTACCCCTTTATCCTCTGTTTGCGACATCGACATGTGTACGTGGATCGCAGTTGTTAGGGTAAGTTTGTTGTCGATTCTAATAACAATTCCATCTCTCAGATGTTCACAGAAAGTCACTCTCTGCTCTGCCTTCCTATTCATGAAGATTATTACACCTATAACACTGTCTGCCTCTGCTGGTGACAATAATCTGTGTTCTGCTGACTAGGAAAGCGTATTTTTTCCGTTTGACTTTGAAGACTCCCAGTATATCTAGAAAGAGCCTCCGCATTTCCTTTTTCAGATTTTTTAGCTCTCTTTACAACATTCAGACTTCCGATATTCCACGCTCTGACTCGCATCGCTGGTTATTCAGATTTTCTCGTGGTCTGCTCTCCTTTGTCAACCCCTCCTGGAGATAGTTTCAGTAAAATCCGGAATCTTCTGCCAACGGTGAGGTTCTCACACACTTCCCCAGTAACAGGCGACTTGTCGTATGGATACCATTATGCACCTTTAATGCTGTTGTTTCCATTGGCCTCTGCTTAGTCAGGTCGTTGATAGATGCTGATTCTATCACTCTCCATGGACAGTTTCGCAAGCCAAGGGCAAGAGGGTACCTTAGACCTTTGTCTGCTCCTCTGACCTCTCTAACAAGACCGTTGTCAGACCGACGGAGAATGCTCGTATTGGCAAGTCTTCAGTCATATTTGGCGATGGAAGTTTCAGTTTCATGGCGATCACCGATGAGGATGTTCATCTGAATTTGACATACCTGTAGAATATTCCAGATGGTCTTCCTCTCAAAACTGATTTCCTTATTAAGAGATGCTATGATCGGTGTAACACAGAACTGGAACGGCACACCCAGCACTGCTGATTTAACAGGGGCGAACAACGCTGGGCCGAGATTCAGGCTGACGTCATTCACCATCGTACGAAAGTTTATTAACTATAAATCAATACGTAAATAAGATAGCAATGATTAACTTTAAAGCAATACGCAATGAACATAGCAGTGACAAATACCAAAGAGGAACAAGTGAGAGAGGAGCCGATGGATGGAAAAGGGAAGGAATGAGGAGGTTCTTCACAGAATCGGCGAGGAAAGGAACGCATGGAAAACGCTGATAAGAAGAAGGCACGCAATGACAGGACATCTGGTAAGGCACCAGGGTATAACTTCCATGATACTAGAGGGTGCCGTGGAGACTAAAAACTGTAGAGGAAGAGAGGGATAGGGTATAATTGCTACTCTGAGGTTAAAAGGTTAGCATGGGAGAGGAATTAGTGGCAGCCACATCAAATGATCCCAAACCAATCAGAAGACAGATGGCGCAAAAAAAATATGGCGACATTCTCCGCAATGTTACTCGAATGTTTATGGAATGGACTCAGATAATTTCTACAGATTACAAGAATCGGCTTACGGCCGTTCAATTATCCAGAGCCGGTAATTCTGGATTCAAAGCAAGCGGTATAAGGACAGTTATAAATACTGAAGGTTCCAATCACATGAGACTTTTTTAACTAAAATAACAGAGAAATACAAATTCTCTGACCAATGCCAGCAACAGGCTTTAAGTAATAATACTTAGAAAAGTATGACACAGTACCCCAATGAATTACAACTAAATGATAGATTGAGATTTAAGCTAAAATTCGACTCAGAGATCGAATGATTAGAAAAATTCAAAAACCGTTTGTAAGGTAAACCATTAAATAGGTGCGGCACCCTGGGCCGTTAAAAATTTACAGACTACCCTACAGTGGATTTGATGTAATTCCAAGGTTATAAATTTTTAACCACTGTAATATATTTTAACAAAGAAACAGTTAGACAAATCATGAGGTTACCTTCCATTCGGAAAGCGGTTGCACTCAGCGACTGTTACATTGACTTGAAAATTAAAGATTGCAGCAGTCAGTTGTTCTTTTTGAACTTTGTTATACAGATCTAGATTTAGGCTAGAAGCTAGCCATTCTCTTTGCACTATTATTTTTGCTCAAAACATGTAAGTCCTTGTTGATCGGGGTTCACCCGCAGTTCATTGAATACCCTTGGTAGTATTCAATGAACTGTGGGTGAAGCCAGATCAACAGGGACTTACATGTTAGAAAATAATGATTGAAAGAACTAAATAATTACTTGTTTTACTTCCATAAACAGGAAAATTCGTTGTTTTATTTCTACTACAAACTTATTTCTAAATTACATGTTTGTATTAATTGTAGTACTGTTGCTGTCCTATGATCTGCTACTATGCCGTTTATGAGTCTGGTGGTAATGAAGTGATTATCTCATCCGTGTCTGTATGTTCATCTGTTTCCATATCAGTGTTTGGACATCTGTTGTCCCATGCGTCATGTTGTCATATAGAGTGTGTTTCGGCAAGAAATCTTGTTCAAAATGTTCAAATACGTGTTAAATCTTATAGGACTTAAGTGTTAAGGTCATCAGTCCCTAAGCTTACACACTACTTAACCTAAATTATCCTAAGGACAAACACAAACACCCATGCCCGAGGGAGGACTCGAACCTCTGCCGGGACCAGCCGCACAGTCATGTGATCTTGTATATGGTAGTTTCTGCTTATAAGTCTTGTGTAGCGCTCTTAACATTTCATCAGTGATGCAATGTTAAAAAATATATCGGCTCAACCACTTGATTATAGTGTAAAACACTAAGATTGACGCATTTCGGAAGTCAAGCTACCATCATCAGAGCAATAAAAAGTAAAGGAACCTGTTAAAACTCGCTAAAATGGAACATGCACCAGGCACAATAAAACTGATAATAAAATTAAAACATCGTGGCTACTTCCCTTGTTCCAGCCGTGTCTTCCAAGGTGCATCTCCACATTGTCGTCAAAATACAAAAAACTCTAAAATGGTCTTCAACATCTAACCACATGGCTCTTTCCTCTATCGTCGTAAGCAGCCTGTGCGTCATCGTTGATACCACACACCACGTAGCCAAACACGACACTGAAACACGAGTGAGCTCACGCGCAAGTAAACAAGGAAGTCACAGAGATGTCTATACAAACAGATAACGTATACGTGTTCCAAGGACCTCATGAAATGATGGTATCCTGCCAATTGCTAAAAATGTAGTTACTAAAAGAAACCAGTGAAATGTTTGAAAAAGTTCTTTGTATCACCAGTTAGCTATTCATTCAGTGTGTCCTGATTATACACGCTATGTATCGTAATTTCCAGCTGTTCTAGCAGATCCAGATTTTTGCCTGTGCCCTGTCTATGTAAAATAACGAGATCCTGATCTATTTCCAACATGGGGTGTCCCGTTTCCCAAATATACCCCAGCTCTCTCATATTTATCGCTTTCCTGCTGTAAATCATTTCTTAGTGTGGCTAACATTTTCAAACCTTTTAAAGTGGATACAGATTTTGAGACCAAACGGTTTAAACTGAGAATTAATAAGGAATAAGTATACTGAGAAGATGTGGTTGATATGGCCAATTCTTTGAATAGGTTTCGACATGATGTTCTTGGATTTACACTACTCATTACTCTTATTATATGCTTCTGTACTCTAAAATCTTTTTATGTGTTTGTGGAGGTACCCCAAAATATGATACCATATGAGATAATGGAGTGAAAATCAGAAAAATATGTCAGTTTTTTTTATATTTATATCTCCTACGTCTGACATCATTCGCATTGCAAACACAGACTTGTTTAGGCGCTTTAGCAGTTATTACTTTATGGAGTGAAGTATGGAAAGCAATGTGGTTGAAGTGATACACATCTCGGCATATTGTCCGACCGGACGTCCAGCGGAACGAGGTTTGCTTGAGCTGGGCTGCTTGGTCGAACGTATTGTCACCATCATCATAGGGCGTGGGGCAAATGAAAAACAAACCGAGCGCGAATACGGCGCCATGACGTGAAAGCGTGGCTTGCTAAATCTGCTGTTGGCAACCTCTTTCTCGTTAAGACGAGTGAGAAATCGAGGGAGACTGGTAATGAGATTTCAAAGTTTAAGTTCAATTTAGTGCATCATTTAAGATTGTCAGTATAGCTCACACTAACGCTTACTGTTTAGGTTTCTCTAATTCTCGCAAGCTGAGAGGTATACGTAACATTATGTACTTGAGCTTGTATGAGTCAAGAACTAATGTGAAAAACAATTTCCATTAAAAACTTTATTATTAGTTTAATTTTGAAAATTTATTCCAAAATTTTTCTTGAACTAGAGAGATGTGCAAAACGGATAATGAGAAATTTAGCTTACAGAGTAGGAGTTCTGAAAGCAACTGAAATGAAAGTTAAATCCAAGCGATGACCATTGTGTATAAACATCACTCTCGTACATGGATCATTTGTAATTCTGTAAATAGTAGCGTGTAAAAATTCTTTTATAGCACGAACTATCTAAGTGAATACCAATGCACTTAGACAACGTAGAAGTGTGACGTCTGTGTATGCGTGTGAATATGGACAAGTGTTGAGTTATCCACAGTAACAGAAATGTAAGGACTGCTTGAGATTGCCGGGAAATGAGTTTTCAAAGAATGCAAGGCAGTTGGACGTTCTGTAATGCCATAGCGCCACCAAGTAGAGGGATCAAGCGTTCCGCTGTGGCACACGCAACAATGCCATGTCTGTAGTGAGCCGGCTGCTGGCTATTAGAACACTGCGGCGTTCTTTGTACAAATGGCGTTCAAAATGTTTGGCACTGTCGTCTCTAATATTTTTATTTTTTGCAGGAGGAGAATGAAATTTTTGTGATCATACTTGGAACACTTAGCTATACATTGAGCCTACTCAGTGTAGGCTCTATCAGCTGTGACGTATCTGGCCCAACGTTCTTTCCATGGTGTAAATGCACTTTGGTAACATTCTGGGGATTGATTTTTACGCCATCGCTTGACACAGGAAATAAGGTCTTTCTCACTATGAAACGTTTTACCACGCAAGTGGCCCTTCAGACGACCAAAGTGGTAAAAATCAGATGCAGCCAAATCCGTAATGTAGGGGGATGAGGAACAATTTTGCAGCCCATTTTCCTGATTTTCTCCTGCGTCATACGGCGTGTATGGGGTTTGGAATTGTCATGGTGTTGTCTGATGAGCTATGATCTGTGGGTCTTGATGGCATGTCGCAGCTTCTCCAGTGACAAACATTAACGTTCCCGATTAATTGTGGAGCCAGGTTCCAAAACGTTAATGAAAATGACACCACACTGATCCCAGATGAAAGAGGCCATCACCTTTCGTTCTACTGTCCGTGAAAGTCTTGGTTTCTTGGAGCCCGGATGAAGCCACTCCATGGATTGGGTTTTCCTCTCAGGTTCGGGCAAAAACAACCATGTTTCATCCTGGGAAATGATGCCGTCAAAACACTGTTTCTACTCTTCAGTAAAGGTCTTCATGAGACCCTCGCACATTTCCTTCCACATCGGTTTCATTTCTCTTGTCAATAATCTAGGTACTCAACGTGCACAAATTTGTTCTGTATCGTAGTGACTGTACCAGTGATGCTACACTACCTAATGGCAAACGAGTCATTTCAGCAAGCTGTCGTGTCGTCACACATCTGTCATTTTGGATGATTTGATCAATGGCCTCCTTATCACTCATTGCCGTCGATAGTCTACCACATCGAGGATTGCCCAGTAGACAGAAATCACCTTCTCGAAACCTCTGCAACCACCGCTGAATACTGCTGCAGACCACTGTGTTCACCCCATAAACAGGGAGCAACTTCCTGTAAGTCGAAGTGACATCGCCGGTCTTAAAGAGGAACTCCATCACCGACCGTTGTCGCAACCTGACATCTACTTCACGGTACTACTTTTACACAGCAACTTACAGCTAAATGTTCCAAGTATGTTCGCAAAAGATTCCATTCTCCTCCAGCCAAAAATAAAAAAAATTAGAGACGACAGCCGGCCGCGGTGGTCTCGCGCTTCTAGGCTACGGTCGCAGGTTCGAATCCTGCCTCGGGCATGGATGTGTGTGATGTCCTTACCTTAGGTAGGTTTAATTAGTTCTAAGTTCTAGGCGACTGATGACCACAGATGTTAAGTCGCATAGTACTCAGAGCCATTTGAACCATTTTTAGAGACGACAGTGCAAAACGTTTCGAACGCCCATTGTAAGTACGCGTGTGGAACACGACGTCTGTCTTTTCAATGTAACCAGCGTAAGCTTTGTTGCTGACAAGTGTGACAAATACCGCACAATCTGCTTACCAGCTCATGCATGCATCCAAGTTGCTTACAAGAATAGTATACAACAGAATGGAAAGGAAAATCGAGGATGTGTTAGATGACGATCAGTTTGGCTTGAGGATAGGTAAAGGCACCAGAGAGGCCATTCTGACGTTGCGGTTGATAATGGAAGCAAGACTAAAGAAAAATCAAGACACGTTCATAGGACTTGGACAGGAAGGGAATAGAAACATTTAATAATGTAATTCCTGTTGCACTCTTAATGTTACCACCCTCCTTTTAAGCACCAAAGGTTGTTTTGACGTTCCTATATGCTAGTCAGTTCCTCCGACACTCATTTCTTTTTCGATTTCTTCACAAATGACCGTATGAAAAATTTGAAGAAATCGAAAAAGAAGTGATTATCCGAAGGACTGACTCAGCATATAGGAAAGTCAGAAGAACCTTCAGTGAAATTAAAAGCAAGGGTGGTGTAGGGAAGCAGCCTACTCACGTCGTATAAAATTCACGGCAGTCTTGCAAGCCAGTCCACTGTAACTAGCTCTGACGTCATAAATGTTGCGCAATACTTTTAGAATCAAGTAAATAACCGGAAACGTTGCTAACATGTCAGGAGTGATACTAAATCAGTATGTGTTGAATATCAATTCAATAACTTTAACCACTTTCGAAATTTGGGCGTTTTTCTGTAGAAATCATTGGCGCTACAGAAAAGAGCTAGAAACTTAAAAATTTATATTTAGATTCCTTTTGCCTAATAATTTAGTAGAAACAGTATTCTGGATCTCATAAATTAAAATTTTAGTTGAAATTCAATATTTTCTGTTTTTGTCTTAAAAATTAATGAAGCAAGATAGATTAAGTAGGTGAATAAATAAAGCTAGGATGTTTAAATTTAAGTAGAAGGGAGATTCGCTATAATCATAAAGATGTAAGAAGTTTCAACTGAATAACTATAAAACTATAGCGATTGGACTTAGCCACGTCAGACTTTTATTATGATTACTTACCTGTGTGCTGATTGCACATTTAAATTGAGAGCTTCATCGGCCATCAGCAAAGGAAGCAGTGATTTATTTAATAACTTAAAATGGTGCATTACTAGCCCAGCGGCTAGTCGGGACAACGGAATTAATAAGGCGTTCCCTTAGCCGTCCGCACCGCGGCTTTATATATAAGAACGCTGCGCGAGGAAATGATGCCACCATCTGTGTCGGGAGTCGCGTCGCATCGGTATCATTTCTAGAAACAGACTCGGATGCCGTAGTAAGTTACTCGGGATACGCGTAACCATGAAATCGTTTTCGAGTGAAGTGTTAATTCTGGGATGACTTTAATGAACTATCTTCAGTTTGCGTATGTCGTATTTTCACGTGCCGCCGCGGGACATACATTCTACCATTATTTAGCGTGGCGTTTGATGAACATTATCATCAAATTATGGCGAGCATTCACTTCAACATTTAATTGGAGCAGTTATAGTTGCATCAGCGCATTAGACTCTGAACTGCTCTGGTAGTTGGATTGTGTGGATTCTTTTTGGTCTGTGACTTTCAGAATATAGTGAACATTTTTGATAGAATCGTTTTTGATTATGAATCCCAGACAATCTCCTAATTCCTCAGAGCTATAAGCTGTAGCTATAAGTGTATTTCTCAGATCAAGTGGGCACTAGGAATTCTAATTACAGGCTTCACGTTTTGTTAATCACTTTCTGGTTGCCAATATTGTAGTTAGAGAGCCAGTGTTGAGAACGGCAAACAACAGGTTAAATAAAACATAGGGAGAGGGGATTCAGTATTACAATCACAATTTAAGAGACCTTTGCAGGACTTAAGATTAAATAAGGCAGAAGGCATAGATAACATTCCATCCGAATTTCTAAAGCCATTCGGGGAAGCTTCAACAAAACGAGTATTCATGTTGGTGTATAGAATGTATGTGTCTGACGACATACCACCTGACTTTCCGAAAAATATCATCTCATAGTTCCGAAGACTGCAAGAGCTGACAAGTGTGACAAATATCGCACAATCTGCTTACCAGCTCTTGAATCAAAGTTGCTTACAAGAATAGTATACAACAGAATGGAAAAGAAAATCGAGGATATGTTAGATGACGATCAGTTTGGCTTTAGGAAAGGTAAAGGCACGAGAGATGCCATTCTGACGTTGCGGTTGATAATGGAAGAAAGACTAAAGAAAAATTAAGACTCGTTCATTGGACTTGTCGACCTGGAAAAAGCGTCCGCCAACGTAAATAGGTGCAAGATGTTCGAAATTCTGAGAAACGTAGGGTTAAGCAATAGGGAAAGATGGATAATATTATACATATACAACAGAAAAGAGGGAATAATAAACCTGTACGACCAAGGACGAAGTTCTAGGATTAAAAAGGGTACAAGACAGGGATGTGGCCTTTACTCCCCCCCCCCCTCCCCCCTATTGTTCAATCTGTGTATCTAAGAAGAAATTATGGAAATAAAAGAAAGGTTCAGGACTGGAATTTAAATTCAAGGTGAAAGTATATAAATGATATGATTTGCTGATGGCGTTGCTATCCTGAGTGAAAATAAGGAAGAATTAGATGATCTGCTGAATGGAATTAACAGTCTGTTGAGTACAGAATATGGATCGAAAATAAATCAAAGGAAAACAAAAGCAAGGAGAAGTAGCATAAATGAGAACAGTGAGAAACTTAACATCAGGATTGATGGTAACGAAGTAGATGAAGTTAAGGAATTCTGTTACTTGGACACCAAAATAACCAATGACAGATATAGTAAGAAGGACGTCAATATCAAAAGCAGACTGACAAAAAAGGGCATTCCAAGTCATGAGAAGTCTACTAGTATCACACCCAGGCCTCAATTTGAGGAATTAATTTTTGAAAATGTACGTTTGGAGAACAGCATTGTGTGGTAGTGAATCATGATCTGTTGAAAAATCGCTACAGAAGAGAATCGAAGCAGTTGTGATGTAGTGCCACAGACGAATGTTGAAAATTAGGTGGAGTGATGAAGTAAGCATTGAGGAGCGCGTCATCAGAGAGGAAATGAACATGGGGAAAACACTGACAACGAGAAGGAACAGGATGATAGCACATCTGTTAAGACATCAGGGAATGACTTCCATGATACTAGACTGAGCTGTAGAGGAAAAAAAAATTGTAAAGTAAGACAGAGAGTGGAATAGATCCAGCAAATAATTGACGACGCAGATTGCAAGTTCTACTCTGAGATGAAGAGCTTGTCACAAGACAGGAATTCGCGGAAGGCCGCATACCGCATGAAAGATTGAAGACTGAAGACTGATGACTCAAAAGAACACGATTCGGTAATTTCATTAGGCATACAGAATCACGACCACTTATGTCGCAATCCAATAGGCCGACTAGGAATACTTTCCCTCCGTACTGAATGTAATGAATGGAAGTTCGCACAGGGAACTGCGATCAACATATCGCACAGGCATAAAAGCACTGAAGTATGAGTTCACAATTATTCGGACAACGTTTCCCTGCTTGCATGGAGAGCTGCATCAAGCCTATTTCCAGACTAAGGACCATAATAGCGACAATTCTTATCATTTGTGACAGTGAATATAGATCTACACTACTGGCCATTAAAATTTCTACACCAGGAAGATATGCAGATGATAAACGGGTATTCATTGGACAAATATATTATACTAGAACTGACATGTTATTACATTTTCACGCAATTTGGACGCATAGATCCTGAGAAATCAGTACCCAGAACAACCACCTCAGGCCGTAATAACGGCCTTGATACGCCTGGGCATTGAGTCAAACAGAGCTTCGATGGCGTGTACAGGTACAGCTGTCCATGCAGCTTCAACACGATACCACAGTTCATCAAGAGTAGTGACTGGCGTATTGTGACGAGCCAGTTGCTCGGCCACCATTGACCAGACTTTTCAAATGGTGAGAGATGTGGAGAATGTGCTTTCCAGGCCAGCAGACGAACATTTTCTGTATCCAGAAAGGCCCGTACATGACCTGCAACATGTGGTCGTGCATTATCCTGCTGAAATGTAGGGTTTCGCAGGGATCGAATGAAGGGTAGAGCCACAGGTCGTCACACATCTGAAATGTAACTTTCACTGTTCAAAGTGCCGTCAATGCGAGCAAGAGGTGACCGAGACGTGTAACCAATGGCACCCACACCATCACGCCGGGTGATACGCCAGCATGGCGATGACGAATACACGCTTAAAATGTGCGTTCACCACGATGTCGCCAAACACGGAGCGACCATCATGATGCTGTAAATAGAACCTATATTCATCCAAAAAAAGGGGATTTTGCCATTCGTGCACCCTGGTTCGTCGTTTAGTACACCATCGCAGGCGTTCCTGTCTGTGATGCAGCGTCACGGGTAACAACAGCCATGGTCTCCGAGCTGATAGTCCATGCTGCTGCAAACGTCGTCGAACTGTTTGTGCAGACGGTTGTTGTCTTGCAAACGTACCCATCTGCTGACTCAGGATCGAGACGTAGCTGCACGATCCGTTACAGCCGTGTGGATAAGATGCCTGTCATCTCGACTACTAGTGGTACAAGGCCGTTGAGATCGAGCACGGCGTTCCATGTTACCTTCCTGAACCCACCGATTCCATATTCTGCTAACAGTCATTGGATCTCGACCAACGCGAGCAGCAATGTCGCGATACCATAAACTCCAATCGCGATAGGCTACAATCCGACCTTTATCAAAGTCGGAAACGTGATGGTACGCATTTCTGCTCCTTACTCGAGGCATCACCACTACGTTTCACCAGCCAACGCCGGTCAACTGCTGTTTGTGTATGAGAAATCGGTTGGAAACTTTCCTCGTGTAAGCACGTTGTAGGTGTCGCCAACGGCGCCAACCTGGTGTGAATGCTCTGAAAAGCTAATCATTTGCATATCACAGCATCTCCTTCGTGTCTGTTAAATTTCGCGTCTGTAGCACGTCATCTTCGTGGTGTAGCAATTTTAATGGCCAGTAGTGTCTATTCTATGAGTAAATTCTGCTTTCGCACGCTCTGTAGGATCGTGAAGAAAGAAAGTGAATATTGCGCTTCTACAGAACTCTCATGTATTGTGTTGATCACCAGTATCTCGTCTGTATCCTTTGTCAGCTCTCATGAAGGTCGTCGACCTCGAACTGGTCCCTGGCTACTGGCGAGACTTTCCACAGCTGGTGTCACTCGGCGTGGGGCATCTCTCACGTTTGTTGGTTCCCCTCGCATTCGAACACATGGTAAGTAGCACTTTTTCCCCTCTTTCGAGCTGTGTTGTACATAGGAGAGGCGAGAAAGTGACGCACTCTGCATCGCGTTAACTGGTCCGTTCACAGAGTCTCCTTCCTCTTTAATTTGGCTCACACTCTTGCTATCTTTATCTCTCCGGCTGTAATGTTCACTCTCCACAAGAGTTCTGACCCGCCCCTATGTTGGATGTTCTTGTGGAGTTGTTAGACAAAGTGTGCAAGCTCTCTTTTTCTCCTTATTTCTCAGAACTTCCCCAACAGATCTCGGAAACTACTTGTCATTCCCACTTCGCGACTTGTTGCCTCAAACCAGTCAGGACACTGGTGACTCAGAAAAGTTATGTGTTATGGCTGTTGAGTTTCACTTCCAAAACTGTCTACTGTGAATAAAATTCGGGGACATAAATCTTACAAATGTACCTGCTCTCACTGAAATTCCTTTATAATGGAGACATAATTTTAAGGCAGCTAAAGGGTGCAACACACATATTTAGGAGTTTAAGCACATCCTAGGTAGGATCGCCTACGTAGGAGAGCCAAATAATCTCTACTACAAAATGATATCCTACATTCAATAAAAATATGCGCTGCTGCATACCTCTGAGTCATGTACGGTCCTCCATCACTTCTCTTGGAATAATACGGTACATTTAATCTGAAGCCTGTCGGATGTTTCGAGAGGATACAGCTTACAAACACACGAGGCCCAGCAGAAAAGGTGAAACCTTGCGCCTACTGTCCTTGACGCATCTGTTATCAACAGTCACATCAAGTTAAAAACCAGCAGTGACAAGGACCCTCTGCAATAACGGACGTAGTCTGTTCGCCCGCTTTATAAATCTATGAATCGATAGAACATGCCTAACTATGTCTTTATCATTCGCACTGATTGATTCATAAATAGGAGACCATTTATTACAGAGAAGCCAAAGTTTCTTCATGTTGGTACAGTAGGAATCTGATTATAACTGTCGTAGGGTTGGCCATAAGGTTTTTCGCGTGGTGGTGTCGTCGCTAACAAATGACGACCATACGTGTCACGTAAGCTCAGACCCGGTTCCGTAAAATTACTTCCGTGCAAAGCTAACGATTACTTACTTTTTACATCTCGAACTTAACGTATGTACACAAGCTAACTTACAGCTCGCTATAACGGCTTAATCGTTTCTGTACTACCTTTCATGTGCCCCTTGCCGATGACTCTAAAGACTGGATGAGAACGCACCCGATCCCACCTCCTGGCTCTCTACCTCCAAAATTGTCGGCGCGACACGACAACGCCCCAGCCGCCAATAAAGACGCCGAACAGAAGTGAAAACTGAAAGGGAAGACTCATCAGCTTCCGCATGACACGTCAAAGAATACTTGTGACGAAGACACTGTTCTCTTACAGCAACCAAGCTAAATATTTAACCAATATGCTACGAACAAGAAAAGTTTCTAGCAGACCCACTTATACCCCGATTTCTCGCTTTTCGTGAGCGTTCGTCATATTAGCTGGGCTTTCTGAGTACGTCTCTACTCCTAATCCACAATTTCATTATATGTGATGTTTCCTCCTGTGATTACTTAACACTACCAGCACAGATTCTCCCACAAACACCTACTGAATGAAATTGGTCTTAAGACAGTTGTAAATCTGTTGTGTGTTATGCACATCTGACTTCTGACAGTACTGTACACGAAAAGAAAAATGACACAGTGTGAGAAGTGGCTTAGAGTAACATATCGTGTAAAGTGTGTTAGTCTCTAAAGTGTCATGTAAGGGCCACCTTGCGTCTTTTGTGAAGAGAATTACGCTGTTAATAGTGCAATGTGTTGATAAGATTGTGAGTAAATTAGTTCTTTCTTCAACAATGTTGTCGGATTTTGCTGGATGATGTGAGAGATTGTCTCCAAGGACTGTGGCGTAACACGAGCAGTTGCAGAACGATACATGTTGTTTTGGATACATTGCAGTGCTTTTCATAATTTCTGGATAGTGTCTCCTTAATACTGTTGTTGAAAATACCCTGTTTTTGTTACTTTTCATTCGATTCGCGTCTTCTGAGAGTTAAAAATTTTGTGAATATCTGTGCGTTGTTTACATTCTCGTGCTTTTACGTCTGTCAGTCATTTGCACAACTCACCGAAATATGAGTTTTCACTAATTGTTGCTTTATTTCAGTTGAAATATGTTGTAGTGGATTTTAGTTTACCCTAAAAGCAATTTCATAAATGGGAAATTTGGATGTTACGTAGACAAGTTAGTATGGAAGAAATATGTCTGCACTGTGGGTTGACAGCTCACTGAGCGGAGAAGACAGTACAGTGTCAGATGGGGCTCTCCCGTGAGTTGTAGATTATGAAGTCGAGACCAGAAAGTTGTGGCCCAGAGAGGAAACATTTGTGCCCGTCAGGCAGAATTAGAAATGGCGACTTTGAATCAGATAGGTGGAAGGGGGAATCAGACAATGTGTTGATAAGATTGTGAGTAAATTAGTTCTTTCTTCAACAATGTTGTCGGATTTTGCTGGATGCTTTGAGAGATTGTCTCCAAGGGCTGTGGCGTAACACGAGCAGTTGCGGAATGATACTTGTTGTTTTGGATACATTGCAGTGCTTTTCATAAGGGTAAAGGGTAAAGGGTCACTAACAACAAGCAGAAGGAGAAAACCCTATGGGTTACATTTCAGGCTGCAGTCAGCAATAAGTTTTACCTGTTAACTGAAATAGGAGAAGAGCCTCGACCAGCTTTTGAGCTTAATGAAATACAGCAGATTTATAGGGACGACTGTAATGCTAAGACGGTACAAAAATCATGTAGAAAGAGTCTTGCTGGAAAGGGGGACTGTTGGCGAATTGTTGCAGGAAAAGCTAGGAGTAGAATACAAGTTCAGAAGCATCGTGAAACCTATCACCAAGTTCAGCCAGGTGGTAGAGAGCACAGAGGCCTTCTCCGGAGACTTTGATGGAAAGTATCAGGAGTGAGAGTAGAAGAAGTAGGAAATACCCTACAGCGTGGTGGGGATCGGGCAGAATTCTCGGTCAGGGGATTTGAAATTCAAGTTCTGTGATTCGCCTTTAAAAATTGTTTTGAGTAGATGGAGCAAAGCTACATCTGTTTCTGTAATTATTTTCTCAGTAAAGCTTTCAGGTTTTATGTAATAAAATAAAAACCACATATTCTCCGCCATGCAGTTTTTCTCATTCGATTTTAAGGAAGCTATTGGGCAAAAACGTATTATTTTTCTGCAACTTAAACCGAAACATTGCAACTTGATAATGAACGTCTTTTCTTTTCGTTGTGGACCATAGATACTGTGCTATTTTGAAGTAAAGTACAACACCGCTCTGATTTTGAAAAGTTTGCAGTGATAAATGTACTCGCTGGGCAGTTTTCGTTTGGTAGGTTTTAGGATATGTGTTGTTGCCTACGAAATGTAGCTATCATAGGGAAATTATTTTTAATGGTTGAAGGAGGGTCGTTTCTGTTTCCATTCTGGAGAAAATACGCAAGATGTATTGGAGAATCTCGGCAATGTGGTTGGCAGGTATGCGCCATATGCGTGGCCATTGCCTCCTTCTATGCGGAGTGCGAAGCTGCCTCATGTTTCATCTACATCTACACGGATACTCTGCAAATCACATTTAAGTGTCCGACAAAGGGTTCATCAAACCACCTTCACAATTTTCTATTATTCCAATCTCGTATAGCGCGCGGAGAGAACGAACACCTATATCTTTCCGGACGAGATCTGATTTCCCTTGTTTTTTCATGGTCATTGTTTCTCCCTATGTAGGTCAGTGTCAACAAAACATTTTCGCTTTACAGACTAAGCAGTCTCAGACCAATGCAAAACAAAAACAAATTTACTTGGTGCATGTCTTGTAGCAAGTGGAAAAGTGGCTAGTGTCTGTTCACCAGTGGTGCAGCTGAAATTTATATTGTGGAAGTAACCATTCCAGTCTTAACACACTGAGTTCACTCAGTGAGTCTACTCAGTCCCACCTGATTCCATGTTCAGTAGTCATAGAGCATTTTGATAATGACAGTATTACCCCAGGTGGTCAATCCACTACCAGTACTTGTCTTTCAGATTCTGGGGTGGCCAGATTAAATTGCAGTGTGATTCAACAGAGGAGGTCAGAGTCCTCTAACCAACTTAGAACCAAAGAAAATAAATTTTTTGCAAATAAATTTTTTTGCAAATAAATTTTTTTGCAACCAAGTAAACTTCATACATTCAGAGATACAACAAGAGAACAAAAGATTCAAATTTTGGCACTTCAAGTGAGACTAATGCCGGACAATAACTCCATGGACTTTGGCAATTATCACCTTTTTAAAAGTAAAACTGATGAAAGAATATTTAATGATATAGCACATCTGGCAGTTGCTTTTTCAGCCTTCAAAAATATTTTTAATTCAGTAAGAAAGGGTTAAACCCATCAATAATAATACACTAATGACAATTTCTCTTAGATGCACGAATAAAGCATACACTTTGATTAATTCTCATATGCCAGTCAAGAAGGATAACCATAGAAAAAAACTGAGGTTAAATAAGCTTGGGGGAATGTTAGAAAGCATCATATCGAAAATTCTCTCCAACCATATTAAACTTTTAATGGGCGATTTTAATTCTCAATGAGGTAAAGAGAAAATATATAAGATTTCCTGAGCATATACAGACAAACTAAATCGGCCAAAGACTTGTTTAAATGTGCAAAAATTTTAACATTAAAATCATTTAAACAGTTTTTAAAAAGAACCATCCTAAACTAAAAACTTTGCAGGAACCCAACACATTTGTTGGGGAATTTCAAATCTATCTCGTAGCAATTTAAAACCATAACTACAAGGAAATTTTAAATGTCCAAGTTAGGAAGGGAGCTAATATTGATTCTAACTGTTATTGAACACGAATTTAAGTAAAACTTCAACTTCAAAAAATCTTCAAAACAAAAAAGTGTTTTCCCAAAATTTGACACTGCTGAAATAACCCCTACACTAACAAGTAAACTTGATTAAAAACAATACAACGATTGCGAAATCCCAAAAGGAAAGTTGTCAAAAGAACAAAATTTAATTCCACTTCCAAAGAAACAAAAAATCCTTGGTGGAATGTGGATTCTGAAGCAGCAGTTAAGTGAAGACATGAGGCACTCAAAAATTGGAATAGTAAGGAAACTGAAAATATGTACAACATCTTACTAACTAATAAAACAAACATCTAAATTAATCCAATGGACTAAAAGAAACTACGAAAATGTCCAACTTTTAGAAACTGAACAAGACTTTCAAAAGAGCAATACATGAAACTTTTATAAAACGTTCAAAACAAAACTAACTGGATGCCAACCTTAAAGTTTTTAGTTCAAAAATGAAAACTGAAGTTTGCTTCTTAACAACCAGGATAACTGTAAGATACATGCTTATTATTTTGAAAAACTATTAAACTGTCCGGAACCAGCGAATCAATTCCAACCACAGCAAGCTAATAACACCAACCCTAACTGTAAAGAACCTGACAAAATCGAAATAACTAAATAATTTAAGAGACTTAAAAACAACAAAGCATATGAGGAAGACATTATAATTGCATAACTGCTAAAATTAGCTGGTGGTAACACTATAATAGAAATCAGTCACTAACAGAACATATCAGGGACATTTAGAAAATACCTAAGGACTGAAAAGCACATTAAGCCACCCACTGCATAAAAAACATGATTGAGCCAATGTTAGTAATTACTGAGGAACCTCTCTTCTTCCACTCATATAAAAAGTTCTCTCACAGTATTTTCTTTATCGAGCCCAAAAACAGTTACAACCTAAAATTGGGGAATACTAAGCAGTCTGTGTACCATACACATCCTGTCCACAAAAAATTCCTTACTTAAAGCTAATCCGTATGCAGCAAAGAATTTCTAGTAACAACATTGTATGTACGCTTGTGGATTTTAAAGAGGCCTACGAGTCAGCTGACAGTGAATCTCTTTTCCAAATTTTAATGGAATAGGAGGTAGATATAAAACTGATTAAAAAGACTTTAACTGCTACTATGTTCTAAAGTTCATTTTGTGGGAGAAATTTCTGAACCATTTGATATAATGACTGTTGTTAGACTGGGAGATGGACTCTTCAGATAATTGTTTAACTGTGCATTGGGAAAAGTAATTACAGAATGGCGAGAGTAAAAGTCAAATCAAAATATAGATCAATCAATCGAGTTAGGTAGAAGTAATATTAGAAAATACTGCTTCAGCTTTGAAAATGATCTGGCAGTTTTAACTAGGGATATTATCACAGCTCAAAAACAAATCGAAATTCTTGAAGGAGTTGCAGAAAAAGTAGCACTACAAACATCATCCAAAAAAGGAATATTTGATGTGCAACAAAGAAGCAACAAAAAATTTGAACGTAATATATGGAAATATGAGAAGGGTTTCTCAATTTATGTATTTTTGGCGAAATCATACAAGAAAACGGTCTGGAAAAACCTGCAAACGAAGTTAGCTGTCAAAAATGGCAACTGCATTCAGATTAACACAAAATATTTATAGTGAAAAATCGTTTTCTAGATTCAGCTGTCATTACAGCATTGAAATCAAACCTGAATGTCTTTATGGAGCATAAAGTTTAATTTTAAATAGAAAGAGGGGTATTAAATAAATTTCAAATAAAGAAAGAAAGATTATTAGGAAAATATTAGGTCCCAAAATTACTGATGGAGAAACTTATAGGGTAAGAAGTAATGAGGAAATAGAAGAATACACAGTCATTTGTGGTGACATGAGAAAACGAAGACTTAAGTTTTATGGACACATTAAAAGAAGGGCACCCAGTAGGTTCAAAAAAATAGTAGAATTCTATGGAAACAGAAGTAAGCCCAAAACGGAGCTAATTAAATGGATCACTGCGATTAAGGAGGACCTTTAGTAGCCAATATAGCTCAGACAGACGTTACAGATAGAAAAACCATTTAGTCAAAAGAAATTTTTTTCGAAACTTGGTCAAAGGAAAATTAGAAAACGGTCTGGAACACTATCATGTGACAAAAAAAAAGAAACTTCATTTTGAAAGGATGAAACAAATTTGGACGTAAAGGAAGGACAACCATGAAAAGCAACTGTGACTGAGTGTACCTTGTGTGTTCCTATTGCGCCCATTAGTGAATAACATGAATTAAATTTACCGACTTGGTATTTTTGGTGACCTTTCCATGACATTTGATTATGTAGATCATGTTACACTTCAGAGAAATGGCTATAGACAAAGTTGGTTTGAATTGTGTCAGAGAATCAAAATGCTAACAGCTATTCAGAGAAATTTAAATGGTGTTGGAAACATATAGAATTTCGTGATTCAGGAGAAATCACAAAGCGAGTCCCACTGGGTTCAAATCTGTGTCCACTCATATTTCTTACATACGTGAATTACATTCCCTTTAACATTCCACAAGCAAAATTGGTACATTTTACAGATGATACTAGTGTTGTAACAAATCCTATTAGAGTGAAACCAACACAAGAGATCGATAATAATGTTTTTTCAAAGTGTTACTAAGTGGTTCTCTGTACATGGACTCTTCCTAAGTTTTGAATTTGTACTTCATTCAGTTCTGTACAATAAACACAGCAATATGAACAACTGATTTAGCACATCATCAGAAGTCAGTAAATAGACTAGAATGTCCAACTGTTTTGATGCATTTATTGATGAAAAGGTGGGCTGAAAGGAGCATGTTACTGAACTCCTCAAACATTTAAGATCACCTACTTTTACTCTTAGTATGATGCTAGTCTTGGAAACAAACGGACTAACCTCCTCAGACAGTTTCCATATATCCAGTGAGTAATCCCTTATGGAATATTTTTCTGGGGTAGCTCACAACTTAGAAGGAAAGTACTGATTGCGCAAATACAAGCAGCAAGAATGCTATGAGGCTGGTGTGTAGGTATCTCATAGAGAAAAGGTATTTTAAGTCACAATACATATATTCGTTGAGAAAAGTCATCATAAATAATCCATCACAATTTCAGAAAAAGTGCGATGTCCATATGTAGAACATCTGAATTAAAAAAAAAAAGTTTCTTGCCCATTATTAAAGAAATCTGTAGCTCAGAAATTAGTTCAATATACAAGAACAAAATTTTTAGGTTATTTGCCTAATAACATAAAATGTTGGCCAAGTAAAAAAGTAAGTTTTATATGTAATGTAATATAAAGTTTTCTGGACAATTCCTTCTATTTCATGGACGAATTTCTATTTAAAGTTGATAGCCTGTAAAAAATGTTATAAAACTTGTTCTAAGTCTGTTTGCAAGAGCAGGACCGAAAAGTAACATCTAAATTAATGTTAAAAATACTGATGTGTTTCTTTGAGCAATATTTCTGCTGATGGGTTCAATGCGGCATACCATTCAATGTGGCATACCATGATAACTCTACTGTTCCAGCCTTTTCATCTCAATGTAGCACTCAGACCTGGCATCCTCAATTATTTGCTGGATGTATTTCAAGCTCTGTCTGACTCTACAGTTGTATCGTCTATAGCTCCCTCCAGTACCATGCTGATTATTCCCTGATCTCTCAGCACTGTACTATTTTTGTCTAATTGTTTTGCATAGATTCCTTTTTTCAGCAATTCTGTGAAGAACCTCCTCATTCCTTATCTCATAAGTCAGAATAATTTTCAACATAATTCTGTAATCTCAAACGTGTTGATTCTCTTCTTTTACGGTGTTCCCACTGTCAAGGATTCACTGCCTTACAGTACAGTGCTCAAAATGCACGTTCTCAGAAGTTCATTCCTCAAATTGAGGCCTGTGTTTGATTCCAGTAGACGTCTCTTAGCTAGAAATGTTTTCTTTACTTTTGGTAATCTGTTTATTCTGTTACAGGGTTAATTTTCTTGCACAGTAGCGTAATCAAACCCAGTTGCTTCGTGATCCAAACTTTTGATGTTAAAATTCTAACTATTGTCATTTTGCTGCTTCTCACTGCATAGGTCTTTTTCTGGTTTATTCTAACATCACATTCCGTTCCCATCCTACCCTTGCACCTCTCTTTTATATCAGTCACTGCTTCGTCTAGCTATAGATTGTACAGCAGTGGCGAAACCCTGCTGCCCTGTGTAACGACCACATCTCGTGGTCGTGCGGTAGCGTTCTTGCTTCCCACGCCTGGGTTCCCGGGTTCGATTCCCGGCGGGGACAGGGATTTTCTGTGCCTCGTGATGGCTGGGTGTTGTGTGATGTCCTTAGGTTAGTTAGGTTTAAGTAGTTCTAAGTTCTAAGATACTGATGCCATAGATGTTAAGTCCCATAGTGCTCAGAGCCATTTGAACCATTTTTGAACCCTGTGTAACGCCTCTTTTAAAAGGAGCACTTTGTTCCTGGTCATCCAGTCATATTGTCCCTTATTCAGTCTTCTACATACAATACATCACCAGTCTTTCCTATTTTGCACAGAATTTCGAACGTCTTTTCCAATTTTACCATACCGAATGCTTTTTCTAGGACAACAAATCCTATATGTGTATAGTGTGTTTAACAAATTTGTATGGATGGTCGTTCTCCGCAGCAATCACAGAAATATTTGTTTTGTGAATACAAGCACCTTTTCTTGCTGCACTGTAATTTATTCCTTCCAAAAGCATTTCGCCTTTTTTACTCTATGGCATCTTCAGGGGGATCTTGAACGATACATTTTGTTTTTGTACGTATTGTTTTTGGATTATCCAACAATTCAAGTCGCCTATTTTTATTTAACGAGTAATTACTTACAGTTTGTTGGCATCTGTGTTTCCCCTAATTTTTCTTTACACTGTGCACAATGTTCACCTTTATTTTTGAGGTGCATTATTACTATTTTGCCACTACTTGGATTTTTCTTCGAAAACTGCGCTTTTAAAGACGAATATAGTGTATGTTCATTATGTGTATCGTCCTGTTTGGTACGTTTACCTACCTGATGCCAGCCTAACGAAGTATCTGTTGAAAACTAACATCTGTTGGTGATCTCTCTCTCTCTCTCTCTCTCTCTCTCTCTCTCTCTCTCTCTCCACCTCTGTATATGTGTGTGTGTGTGAGAGAGAGAGAGAGTGAGAGAGAGAGTGCAGTGTGTGTGTGTGTGTGGGGGGGGGGGGGGAGGTGTCAATGGTTTGAGTTGCAGAGTGTTGAATATTAATGTAACAGCTGTTAGAGAGTGATTGAAAGTTTGGTGATCAACTGATATTGGATTTTTGTATGTTCAGTGGAGGGTTTTTATGACAAGTAAGTGAAAAGGTGTTGGGTACTGTTATTATTTTTATTTTGATAATCATTTTTGGTGCATTATTATATTATTCTATTAGTTTAAACAATGAATAGTGTGGCTTGTTTACTTGATCACTCAACAGAGTTTTGTTTTCTGCTTTTATTTTCCATATGTGATAAATTTCTTGCGAGAATTGAAGTTGTCTTTTATTGTTGCTACTAATTATTTTGATGTCGTCTTGTCCAGTTGTTGGTTTGTGATTATGTTCTCTTAGGTGTTCTGAAAATGTGATGTGGGCTGTTCCATGATTCCAGGCTTTCATGTGTTCTTTGTATCTGACATTAAATGTTCTGCCTGTTTGTCCTATGTATCTGTCATCACAATTGTTACACTGTAGTTGATATATACCTGCTTTCTGGTACAGGTCTCCGTTTTTTGTCTTTTGGGGTGTATTTTTGTATAGCAGTGTCTATTGTGTATGCTATGTTTACTCCTTGTCTTTTGAAAATGGGGGTGATTTGGTGTATGAGCTCGTGTTTCTATGTCATTGTGTACCATCTTGTGTTTCTTTCACATTTTTCTGATTATTCTCTGTGGTTGTTATGGTACTGTGTGAGTTTGGGTTCTTGTGTTGACGTCTATGCTTTGGAACTTTTGGCTTTTATTTTACTCTTAATTTTGTTGTCTAGCTTTGTGACTATGCTAATATTATAACCATTGTTTTGTGCTATCTGCATTGTTACGTCAAGTTATTTTTAGTAGTTTTCTTTGGCTAGTAGCACTGTGTCGAGCCTATGGAAGATATGTTGAAATGCTACTTGCATTTGTGAGTGTGAGTGGTTCAAGGATTGGTGAGCATTAATGGTTGTTACTGTGGGTTTACGTTAAATTTCAAACATATGCTTTCTGTTTTGTTTTTTTTGATTGAATTTGAGTAAATGAAATTTTAGATATGAAGTAGTAACTCTAATAAGAATTAATTAGATTGTGTAAAGAAAACTTGTATTAAACTGAAATGTTTCACACCATTACAAAATGTCATATTCATGATCTGTGGAACAAGTATTAATGTAATGAAATGTATGGTGTTCTCTTTCAATTGTGACTTTTATAGTTTTATGTACCTTGTTGATTTCATTAGATAGTTCTTCAATTTTTGTTTGTTGTTTCTCTAATAACCAATACAACATGTTGATTCTTTAGCTACTATTTTTGTGAATATGGTTTGTTCAGTTTGGTTTATAAAAATATTTGCTATGGCTCCTGAAACTGGGGACCCCATTGGCAATCAGACTTCTTGTAAATAACATTCGTTATTGGAAGTAATTTTCTTCTATTTTGAGATTTATTAATATAAGTATTTCATCAATATGGTCATCACGGAATTGACTATAAGTTTTCAGGGCGTTATCTACGATTTCTGTTGTTTCTGGTAATGGAATGTTGGAATACATGCTTCCTATATCAAACGTGAAGAGTTTTACTGTGTCTCGAGTTTTATATCCTTTATTTGTAGTATTGGTTGTGTAGTGTTTTTAATTGTTCTGTCTTCTTGTACTTTTAAATTTTTATACAGTAATTGTAAGTGGCACCCTGCAAGCCTGTAAGTGGAGAATTTTGCTGAAATCACACATTTGTTTCAAAAGAAGGTTCAGTTTGTGGATTTTTGGTTGGCTTCAGGAGACAGGTGCAGTGCGATTAACCTGTGTAGCTTCCTTTTATCTGTGTTATCCAGTATGATCTCTATATATTCCAGAGTATTATTTTAATTTTGTAATGTTATTTTGTCACATAAATGACATAATGAACTCACAACATTTACGTCTTTGGAAATCACAGTTTTCGAACAAATATCTATAACTAGTGGCAAAAGATTAATAGAGCACCACAAAAAGAAAGATAAACATGATGAAAAGTCTGAAGAAAAAGTCCGTAATATGAAAATGTGCTTATATTTCGGAAATGAAGTGGTAGTACGACCTCCAGACCACGATAGAGGAAACGCAGATGCTAGCAAACTCTATGTAATCACTTGTTTGCATTAAATCACGCTATGCGAACTGTTTGATAATCTAAAAATAAGACATATAATAACAAAAACTTATCGTTCTAGGACCCACTGAAGATGCCTTATAGTAGAAAGGGTTAAACGCGTTTAGGAGAAATAAATTACAGTGCAGCGAGAAAATATTGTTTTGTTTACAAAAGATATATTACTGTGCTTGCTGCGGAGGATGGCCATCCAAAGAAACTTGTCAAACAAAAGATACGCTCAGAGAATTTGTCGATCTAGAAAGACCGTTAGATAATGTAAAATTGGATAAGATATTCGAAATCCTATAAAAACTAGTAGTGGACTATAGTGAAAGATTGGTAGCATGCTGTATGTTCAAGAGTGAAGCAGGGGCAATATGAGTGAACGAAAAGGAACGAAGTACTCGGATTACTTGTAACAAAAGTTTTAGGCAGGGATGCAGCCTATGGCCACAGCTGTTCAGTGTATACATCGAAGAAACAATGAGGGATATAAAAGAGGAGTCCAAGGGTTGGACATGTAGAGACATCATTTTTCAGCAAAGACAATGCACGACCCCATTTTACTGCACGAACACATGCCTCCTTTGTGTCAGAAAATGTCAACCCTTTGCCCTGGCCCACTAGATCACCAAGCTTGTCACCAATCAGGAATGTGTGGGGATATGGTGGAAAGACAGGTGTAGCACTATGACCCAGTGCCAACCACCACAGATGAACTTTGGAACTAGGTGAATTCAGCATGGATGGTTGTACCATAGGACGCCATTTGAATCTTGCACATATTGATGTCATCATGCATGGAACAAGTTATCAGTCCCCTATTCCTCAAGAATCCTACTGCCATTATTTCCTGATGCTGTTAATGTTATTATATATTTGTCTGACCATAAATTGTTATCTTCTTTCGATTTCACTGCACTGATCCCCACTATATCTAGATTGAGACTTTGCGTTTCTATTTTTAGTTTTCGTAGGTTCCCTACCCTGTTGAGACTTCTGACATTCCATGCTTGGTCTCGTAGATTGTTATCCCTTCGTTCGTTATACAGTATTTTTCTCACAGTTACCTACACCTTGGTAGTCACCTCTCGGAGATCCGAATGGGGGCCTAGTCCGGAATCTTTTGACAATGAAGAGTTAATCATGACGCGATCTAGCTACAGTCCACATGTTCTGTGGATGCTAGTTATGTGTCTTTATTGCAGTGGTTTCCATTGCGTTCTGCATCCTCATCATCATTCCTGAATCTTTCGCCTTTGAGAGGAATATGTAGACATATCCTGTAAACTGTCTCGTCCCAGATAGTTTGGATAAAATAATCTTTCAAACGGTCTGTGGGACATGCAACTAAGTAATATCGGGACTTTTTACGGAACTCCACGTGCCATTACGCACTTCCCTACGACGGGCATCTCCTCGTCTTCATCTTCAAGTCGGAACAACACGCTGCGCCGACGTGGAGCCGATGTGGCACTGTGGCTTCTGCCGCGTGGGATTGTGATCGCGGTCAGGCACGTACTTTCTGTAACGCAGCACCAGGATTCCCGTCTGTCCGCCACTCACTCTAGATTGAACACGGACCAGACAGATGTTGCGTAACTGAAGACGCAGTGACTACCAGGCTGTAGCGGCAACAGAGGTGTCGCAGGTTCAGCCACCGACGGCCCACTGTCGCTCTGAGCAGTAAGCAAAACCCTGTTGGCCGTACTCATTGCAGCCTCCAGCTGTTTACAAACAGCTGGAAATTCCCTTGTGTCCACTCCTAACAAGTGCAGCCCCCTTCATGATCGTAGTATGTGAGTAAAATGAATAATATATCAAAAACCACAAAGTAGCCAGTAGTAGCGGATAAAGTAGAAACAGACCCCAGAAAAAGGGAAAATTATCCAACTGTGACAACGTTGAGTTTGATACGTAGGCAGAATATGAAAGAGGGGAATAAATAAACACTAAAATCTGCTCTGCAGAGTTGTCGGTACAGCCTAAGATTGCAAGCTCTTAAAACAGAGACAGATTTCTTTACTGAAGATTGATGCATCAACAGTTACTTTTTACTAGAGCTCCACTTTCACAAAAGCCACTGCAGTAAATAAACATACAAACTGTAAAGCACTGATCACGGCTGTACGCTGTGTACCGACACGAAATTTAAATGGAATCACGTGACGTGGCACTTCTGCCGCAGGAAGGTACCCGACAAATTAGCCTCACACAAAGATATGCGGAAATATTTACGCAAAAAATATGGAGTAAGTAAACACTAGTCTACTGAGAAGTACGTTAGAATGCGATAAACTAAACGATGGATGCAGACTGTGTACAGCCAACAGGCTGCTCTTGCTGCTGCTGGTCTCATCCCTACTAGGAGGCTGGAGCTCTGTATGACTTTGAGAGAGACACAGCAGCTGGCGTGGGGGACACGGGGGCGCCATAGGGACCGAACGCACAGGCGGTCAGCTGCAGAGCGGGTGCTGGCCATGTTCACTCAAAAGCATAGGTCCTGAGCGGTGTTTTCGACGAAATGTTTATCGAAATGGTTTGATCATTACCTTTATTCATTTAACTGGTTTAAATGTTATTTTTGCTATTCCTTTGTCATGTCATAATAGCTGTCATATGAAATACATCATCTGCTTTCCTTTTTCTTACTACGAGTTTTTTCCACTTGGAATCCGTGTTCATGTGATGTTGACTATTGTTATGTATTAATTCCGATTTAGTTTCTTCCATTGTGTCAGCTTACATTTTCACCCTTCTTACTGTATTCATTATTTTATTTCTCATTTTGCTTGAATTTTGTTTCACGTATACTCCCCACCTAAGTTCAAATCATCATTTAGTTTATTTTGTCCAATGAGAATTTATGTTTTAAATGTATACGTGACGATTGACATCCGAAGTGATGTACCCTTGTAACGAAGAGTTCTTTCTTGACACCAGTACACAGTGAATATAAATAGATTACTTCAACTTTTTGTTCTTTGAGCGACAAATCGGAATTTGCATATGTTTAAACATTGTGACAGAAAAATACAAACAATGAAATCCACATTCACAATGATTCCAAAAGGGAAAAGAATGGTAGGAAGAAAAAATAAGAGCAATTGAATAAGTTAAAACGTTGACTAGAATTATATGCAAAGGTATAGAGATAAATGAAATCGCTTGTAAAACAGTTAATTGAATAAAAATAAAGATAAATACATCTTGGTGTACGTGATGAAATTCTAACCGATAATCTTTTGCATTTAAGGTCAGTTCTTAGCCCTTACACCATGCTGCCAGTCTGTAGACTCTTTTAATTAATAAACCTATAGAACACACACGAAATTCCGAAATTTTTGTCTATTACTTGCAAACGAAGACCAATCAGGATGAAAGGTTGCAAGGTGTAATTCCTTGAACCTTAACACACATCACAGAACAGATTGTTTCAAAACGTGGATCCCACCGCCGGGCACCGCTCCTTGTCCGGGCAGCAACGTGGCAAAAGAGACGCCATCTGTCGTTCCTGACACCTGACATGGCGAGGACTTCGTCGGACTGTTCTAGACACTTTGATGGATGTACGGTTGAGAACAGCTGACATCCGGGTGCACATTATAGTCAGAGCGACACCACGAACCGCCAGGGACAGACTCCTGACAGCTGTGCTGAGAGCTAGAAGTGCCATGCGCCGTTTGCTGTTGACAATACAGCACAGGGGCCAGCGCTGACACCTACTTGCGTTCTGTGACGTTCCGTTGAAGCATCTAGCGTCTGTCTGTTGTGCCCACAGAAAGACGTCACCGTGTCTACTGGAAGGTCACAGGATGTAGCGTTTCTCGAGACCCACATCTTTCCAACTCAGGGAATCATGGTGTGGGGAGCGATTCTGTACGACAACAGGACTGGCTTCCTGAAGGTAGGTTGAATGCTCGCCAGTATGTGTCAAGAATGGTAAAACCTGTTGTGATACTGAAACTGTTCACTGCGTGTATATCCTGTCAAGTCCTCGGAGTCTCGTAGCTTGGCGTGTTACTGAAGTAGCTGAAAACTGTTTTCAGGGATCGTCCAACTGATATACACTACTCTGTTTTTACAGTTACATGATTCTTTCCGGATTCATGATCGCTGTAAACGGTGCAATCTCGAAACATAAACTTTATTACTCTCTCTCACTGAACTGACACAATAATCATTTTTAACACAGTAAAAGCTTGACGCAGTGACAAATTAATGGAAAGAAAATTGCTTACGATAGTTTGTACAGTAATGAAAGAATAACTTAGTAAATCAATCCCTTTATAAATCCAAAGTCGCAGATATTCGAGCCTATAAATTTAACTAACGATTACAAAGAGTGGTTGCCTGCTGGACAGTTAATAGGGGGTTTGACTCACTAGAGAGTAAGGGTCAGACAGAGGCGTTGCTCATACATGATGTGCGTTTACTAACGGGCCCAGGTCTCAGACGCGTGTCCTTCGTTAAGGGCTGTTGGGAAGGTGGGCGCGAACTCTCACGATATAGGAGGTATTTGTGGGCTTATCTGTTGCTGACTCTCTTTTAAATGTTACTATTCTCTCGATAGAGCTACCAACAGATGCTACGCCTTTATTTCCCTACTGCAGACTCTTCCCACCTAGTTGTTGTCTGTTTAATAGCTTACTCGGGTTCGAGAATTTTGGGTGGCGTGATTATTTGAAGACAGGCACATAAAAAATTGCTATGTCGGCAACTTCACAATCATTTGAAAAACAGCTACACTCACTGTTGCTATTCAAGATTAACTCTTGAGCATTAATAGTATCCAAGTAGGACAGAGATGAGGAGGAAGCTGTTGTTTTTGGAAGCTGTAACATATGGGACATGTCTCTGTAACTTTCATGACAAGTGTACCAAAAGCTCTATTCCAGCCAAATACTGAAAGTTTCTTCAATCCAGTTCACGCCCTAAATACCTTAACCAATGTACAATCTTCTTTGCCTTTGTGGTCCTTCATGCCACCGATGAAGCATGTCTGGGATGCGATTGGAAGACGTGTACTTTCAAATCGGCCGTCTTCATTAAGTGTCACACCACTAGTGGGAAGCAAAGCAAAATAGATAAAAAAAAAGAGTATGAATACTTGCACATCCCAACGAACTGAATAGCTTATTCATATCCCCAGAGGTCACTTCTATCACTAATGTTGATGGTCATCAGTTCCTAATGGAGTGAAAGTTTAAATGTTTAATACTCGTTGTGTGATGAACATCTCCACAAAATGTGATAAATATCCGCCTGGTGTATTATCGAGCAACACTTCCTATTATCCCCATGATATTTACTCATAGTAGATTACATTGTCTTTGGTACATGAACGTATTCTGAATCTTCATGCGGTTTCGGAATACTATGTAGCTCCTTCTTTGCCACGTAATCTACGTCACAGACTAGCTCTTCAATAACTTTTCCAGGAAAGTTTTCTTTTTAGTGAGTATGTGGTCATTTGTGACAAACTGAAATCCTGAACTGTAGAAGGATTGAAACCGGACCAGATCGCCTCGTACTGGAAGTACTCTCAACAATGGGACACCAGCCCACGCTTCACGGACCAGGTTGGAACCTGCCGCCAGACTGAACAGGTCGCTGCCTCTACCATGTATGGTGTGGGACCAGCAGCCGGGAAAGAGTGGCTGCAGCAGAAGTTTGGTTGCCCCACTGACCTTGACAGTAACAGAGCACACTCACTTTACACTCATAGTGACTCATCAACAATACATGTTCTGCTCCACATCTGTATCTACATACATGAACCGCCATCCACTGCCCTGTGCGTGGTGGAGGTTACCTACCACAGCTATTGGACATTCCACTTCCTGTTCCTCCCGCAAATTGGGCGAGAGGAAAATCACTGTGAGTATGGCTCCGAGCGAATCTAGTCTTTAAGGTCATTAAGTGAGATGTACGTTGGTGACAGTAGAACATTTCTGGCGTCAGTAGTAGCTGAGTTTCTCTAAACTTTCCCAATAGCGGCTCTCGAAAAGAACGTTGTCTTTCTCCAGGGATTCCCATTCATAGAGCCTATTCGTAATACTTGGTTGATAATAAAATCTACAGATACAAATGTAGCGGCACGCATGTGAACTGTTTCGATCTCCTTCTTTACTTCGACGTGATGCGGATCCCAAAGATTTGAGCAGTACTCAAAAACGGGTCGCAGAAGTGTTCAACATGGGGTCACCTACGGTTAAATAAAATTCTCCAAAGGAACCGAAGTCGACCATTCACCACCCGTGCAATTGACCTTATGTTCTCGTTCCATTTCAAATTGCTTGGCGACGTTTCGCTTAAGTATTTAACTGACGTGACAGCGTCAGGCATCACACGACAAATACTGTATTTGAACGTTACAGGATTGCTTTTACTGCTCATCTCGACCATCTTACGTTTTTCTGCCTTTAAAGCAAGCTGCTAGTCATCACAGGAAATAGAAATTCTGTCCAAATAATCGAGTGTCCTCCTACAGTAACTCAACGATGACACTTTCTCGTACACCATCAGCGTCTTCAGGAACCGGTCGCAGACTGCTGCTTACCCTGTCCGTCATATCGTTCACGTATGTAGAGAGAAAAAGCAGTCCTGCCGCACTTCTATGGAGCATTTTGGCGATACCCTTGTATCTGATGAAGATTCTCCATCCATACAGGTGGTCTTAGAGAGTACAAAAAATCGTTCAGTAGTGTTCTCTGTACAGGCAACGGAGACATTTCCAGATAACGTCCCACATTTTGCTTCTGTGTTAAACTCAGATAGAAAAACTGAGACAGACTCATTTTTTCCCATATAAACACTTGAAATCCATAAACTCTGCTACACTCCTTCAAATCTGCAAGATTCGAGACATGTTCAGCGATAGACGATATCGTGCCAAACGGAAATATTCAGAAAGAGTGAGCTGCAAAACAACAGGCAAATGGTAAAAAACTTTGAATGAAACTGACATTTGCTATGTGCAAAATTAATGCAGATACTTTTTCCGATAAGGATCGGTTGCTGTTCATCATTACTCTCTAAGTTGTCACAACATGTATCCACGTTTCTCACAGCACTGGTAACGATTAAGGTGTTGATGTAACTGTCAACGATCTCTTTTGAAAAATCTTTCAAAAGTTTGAATAATATCTCGTTTGTCTCCCAGCGGCGTCGGCTGGTTGTACATGTAGGACCTTGAACGCCTCTGTCACCCCTATTCAGACATATTGCGCAGATAACACGCATTCGTACATTCAAAAAATCGGTATTTTAGGTACCTAGAGATATCCGTAGCTCTCTTTTGTGATGTTATTGGTTGGAAATTGTGTCTGAGTGAGGTAAAACGTCGCTAGACACTGACTCTGCATTAATATTGTCATGGCTGAACAAAATTGAATGGATAGACATGTGCTGGCAATAATTTAAATGTAATAGCGGTACCTGTAGATATGAGGTAACATGGGCTACTACTTGTGAATATCATGCAAGTAATTTGAACTGTTTTCTGTGCCTTAGGCTAACAACATGACCGACCACCGACTCCGTGGATGGATCAGCCATATGGAACGTGTGAAAGACATGCTGAACATAAAATTAAGAGGTTGGGTACAGGACATGCAATCCTTCAGCAAGCAGACAGGTAACTACAAGGTGGAAGAAGACAAGAACAGCCCTGGAGGGTATATAGTTAGGTATGAAACTGTATCAAACTCATTAAGTATAGTGTATATTTGATTCACTTTTTGCTCCAGAAACACCTTCTTTAGTTATACAGACTATTTTCTGTAATAGAAGTTGAAAGCTTATCTCCTTTGTTTCGTTTGTGTGATATTATGACTGCATCTATGAGGCGTTTGGGATAGTAAGGGACTTTATCATTGATATAATTGATATCATTGAAGTGGTAGCAGATATAGGTGTGTTACACCCCAGATAATATCCCCAGCGAACACTAAAAGTTCGACGTCGGCCACTCCCAGAAGCCGAAACTCCTTCGTCAGTGGCCAGCAGACTGTCATCTAAGGAGAAACGTGGAGCGAGATTCAACAAACACGGAAGCTGTTGCAGCACCAACGAAAGGTCGATTGCCCAAGTCTGTGTGCAACGTATAAAGTCATCATAGTAACCTAGACTCAGTGTCATACTAGTGGCGAAGCAGAGTGTCGCGAGGGAGACCTAGTAGGTAGTACATGCAACGCAACATTAAGTATTCAGGTGACGAAACAGCAGAAAAGAGCCTCTTAAAGGTGAAGCTGTGGAAATCTGAAGTCGCTAGGAGAGCTGACAACGAGAGAAAACCAAGGCACATGATATCTTTGCCGCCACCACAGCCGTAGATCGCACAGAAAGCGACAACATAAAAGTCCAACCCTTCTTAACAAATGTCTCGTTTTCTGAGTGCTGACATCCGATTGCTGAGTGCGATATGTCAGCCCTTGTGTTAGTTGCTGCCCTCCAGTGAGATTCTTAGGAGCCGCCATAAGTCCTGCTTGAAGGACTCTACTGTCACCATCTCCAGTGCCAACATCTGAGACAACGCTGATGGGACGCAGCCACTGCCATCACCCTGCAGTCGGCTGGAAGCTTGACCTGCATGACCAGGGAGCTGCCTGTCACCCACCTTTGAGAGGGGGCGCCTTGCTGCCACTCATCCCATTCCTGTGGTTGGTGTCCCTTAAATGAAAGGCTTGCCCCTGTATGACAGCGAGTACTGTAGGTGGATCGTGGAGCGTCTCTCCTGAGCGAAAATATTGGCCTTCAACGAGAGCACTTTGGAGATCGATGCATAGAGATAGAAACCATCGGCGGCCATTGGTGGACGCCTGTGTGGTGACGTAACTGCCGCCAATTGACGCTTCGCTTTATAGATCGAGCTGCAAGTCGAGCGAATGGCAGCCTACCCCTGTTGACGAGGCCGGACGCCTGTGGCGTGGCGCCTTGGAAGTGACAAATGTGTTACTGCTTAATAAATGTGTTATTGTTAATAATGTTCTCTCGGTACTCTCGAGTGTACCAAGTTCCCCACCACCACACCCTGCCATGATCTCTCCTGACGACTGTAGGGTTCTGTGACCTGACCCCATTCCTGTTGTTAGCAAGTGGATGCCTGTTTGCCAGTTTGTGGAGACGACTACACCTGAGGCCACACCCTCACATCTAGGAGAAGATCAATCGACAGTCTATGCGACAAATAGCAGTTCATAACAATTTTTTCTGGTGAGTGACTGATATTTGTCTGCTTTCCTGTTGCGTATTTCATTGTGCCAGTATTGAGCTATAGGTTATTCACAATACGATAAATGTATCGTTTGTTAAAGACATGTCTCACACGGACCTACAATCGTTATTAGGATTAAGGGCCCCTTTAGCAGATTAACGAGGTGGACACTCGGTCTGACTGACTCGGATTTAGTGGTAATACAAGCCAGGAAAAAAAGTTCACTAATGCCGACAGCTTGGTTAGGGAAATTGCAGCTGTTCAAACACTGAGCAGGGGCGTTGCTGAACCGCAAAAGGCTCAAGCTGATCATGCTGACTGTCAAGAATTCTGATTGGAACCTCCGTTTGTGACGCACAGTAGCTTGTTGTGAAGAGCAACAAGGAGTGGACTACGAGTGGTAGTATGTGCAGTTTCATGGAATGAAGTCTAGAAACGAAAACACGAGAGCAGTGTTGTCAGGCTATTGTGGTCGGAGAGCAACTGATAGATGAATTGCGGAAAAATTTTGGTGGAGAACTAGTAAACGAGATGTCGAGCAAAACATCAGGAACTTCATACTTTGTGCACAACGAACTGATGTTAGCCACAGATCAATTCCATTACAGCATCTACCACAAACGTGTAAACCGTTTGGAATGCTTGCGTTGGTCATATTAGACCCATTTAATAAAACACCAACGGGAAATAAGTCGTATTGACTATAACTGAGCATAGTAATGATCGTAGTACCTGACCAAAAAGCGAATACAACTGCTTAAGCGTTAGTAAATAATTGGTAGCTCATACTTAGTATTCCAGACATGTTAATTACAGACCAGCGTCCAAGGTTCATGTCTGATCTAATGAAGCAGCTGTGTCGACAGCTCCGAACTGTCAAGCGATGAACAAGCTTCTTCCACGCTGAAACAAACAGGAGAGCAGAAAGAGTTCATTGCACAATTTTGAAGATTGGCACCGGGTGCATCGCTTGTGATATATCAGTTTAGTTGTTCACTTGAGGTCACTATCTGATAGTGAGCTCTTACAACAATGTGAAACTGCACATTAGGTCTTTGTTTGAACATTACGACTTACTGTGTGCGAAAATGTTTCTGTGTTTTGTGAAAATGTTTCTTGTAATGAGTAACGTGAGTATAAATAGCGTTAATATTGAGATTAGGACGTTATACTTCAGTCGCATGAGAGCAAACATGCCGGATCATATTTAGTTTCAACAAGGTTATGAAATGGAATCAACGCCTGTACTCAGACGTCAGCTTCAAGTTAATTAATGTGTTAACAATATGTAACCGAGGAAAGGCCGCAGTTAACGACCAGTACAGTGCCAGGTCAGCTATGTCAGTAGACACAGCTTCCTCAAATGACGCTTCCGAATGAGGGATGTCACACAGGATCCTGTCACGCAAGTGGCTGAGCCAGCTGTTATGCCTCGCCGCCCCGCGACGGGCCGCGAACCGACGACCGTTGCCCGAATGTCATACGCGGGTGCTAGGGCGCCCCAGGGACATTGCACAGTCGCCAGCCGCCACAAGGCCGCACGCTGTTGCAGCTGGGGTCGCATGCAACAGTGTGCTCGGGTCTGAGGGTAACCTCCTGTCGCTTGAAGTCTGCTTCAGGCGTCCTGAAGTACGTCTGTTCTTGTTCGACAATATCTACATCTACATTTATACTCCGCAAATCACCCAACGATGTTTGGCGGAGGGCACTTTACGTGCCGCTGTCATTACCTCCCTTTCGTGTTCCAGTCGCGTATGGTTCGAGGGAAGAACGACTGCCGGAAAGCCTCCACGTGCGCTCGAAATTCTCTAATTTTACATCCATGATCTCCTCGGGAGGTATAGGTAGGGGAAAGCAATATATTCGATGCCTCATCCAGAAACGCACCATCTCGAATCCTGGACTGCAAACTACACCGCGATGCAGAGCGCCTCTCTTGCAGAGTCTGCCACCTGAGTTTGCTAAACATCTCTGTAACCCTATCACGCTTACCAAATAACCATGTGACGAAACGCGCCGCCGCTCTTCTTTGGATCATCTCTATCTCCTCTGTCAGCCCGATCTGGTACGGATTCGGATCCCACACTGATGAGCAATACTCAAGTATAGGTCGAGCGAGTGTTTTGTAAGCCACCTCCTTTGTTGATGGACTACATTTTCTAAGAACTCTCCCAATGAATCTCCACCTGGCACCCGCTTTACCAACAATTAATTTTATATGATGATTGCACTTCAAATCGTTCCGCACGCATACTCCCAGATATTTTACAGAAGTAACTGTTACCAGTGTTTGTTCCGCTATCATATAATCATACAATAAAGGGTCCTTCTTTCTATGTATTCGTAATACATTACATTTGTCTATGTTAAGGGTCAGTTACCACGCCCTGCACCAAGTGCCTATCCGCTGCAGATCTTCCTGCATTTCGCTACAATTTTCTAATGCTGCAACTTCTCTGTATACTACAGCATCATCCGCGAAATGCCGCATGGAACTTCCGACACTATCTACTAGGTCATTTATATATATTGAGAAAAGCAATGGTCCCATAACACTTCCCTGTGGCACGCCAGAGGTTACTTTAACGTCTGTAGACGTCTCTCCATTGAGAACAACATGCTGTGTTCTGTTTGCTAAAAACTCTTCAATCCAGCCACACAGCTGGTCTGATATTCCGTAGGCTCCTACTTTGTTTATCAGGCGACAGTGCGGAATTGTATCGAATGCCTTCCGGAAATCAAGGAAAATTGCATCTACCTGGGAGCCTGTATCTAATATTTTCTGGGCCTCATGAACAAATAAAGCGAGTTGGGTGTCAGACAATAGCTGTTTCCGGAATTCATGTTCGACCAGCTGATTGCCTGCCTTCTTCGCCTGCTCGATCGCCAACCTCCAGCTGTGAATACTAGTCCACTCCTTCACTGTATTAAAAACCAGTTACTAATAGATTGTCTGCCCTTAGAACCGTATTACAAATGTTATACAATTCGCGTAAGACGTTAGAGCGCAATAAGACTGCAACTTTTATTGAAAATGTCTAAGGCGTTCCTTTGAAACCACTACTCACAATGTAAGACCCCTATGGAATGGTTGCAGATCCAAGTAAACAATGCTCTGTGTGCAATAGCGGTGCCATATTTCGTCGTGCATTCCGCCATGCAACTTATATTGCTGAGTACTAACATCCAAAGAGGTCAAAAAGTCTAGTTTTAAATGAAGGAATGCCCTAAGTGCCTGATTCGTGCTGTGATGATACATTCACTTTTATCGATTGTATTCATCGAGAGTTCTACTTTCAGCAGTCCTATCCGTCTCGAAAAGCACAATTATTGAAGCTGCTGCTTCAGTTAATTCAGATACAAAACCCTCGTGGTAGTTTTAAATTGAGTGCCACTCCAGGATTCGATCCCAGAAAATTCAGATCAGAACATGCTCCGCTATACAGTGAAAATTAATTTCAGAAACAATCCTCTAGACCATTTCTCTGCAGTATACTTTATTCCAGGACAAATAGCTCTGCAAGGTGTGCATCGTATAGCGTTTTAGATTACTGTAATTCATAACAAGAAAATAATTTCAGTTACAAAATATAAAGGTTCCGCGTTCCAACCCTGGAGTGGCCACTGTTTTATCTTCCAGGAAGTTTTAAATCAGTGCACACTCATGTGCTGGGCGAATATTCATTCTGGATATATTTACATTCCTTGCATACACTAGACCGGATCTGAGCTGTTGATTTTATCAGTTTTTAACTCTCAGCTCATATGTTACAGGCAGCCACTGCTGAGTCATCGCTTACTGGACTATCAAGAGCCGCAGCTCTCTTTTCATGACGACTTTAGTGAGGTGTGTGAGGACGAACATCCAGAGGCGTCACAAATGTTCCATCTCGCCGATGCACTGTACGCCTTCTACCGTGTGAGCTGGTTCCTACTACCAGTATTCACAAGTTTTCATAATGCAACCACTGTAGGTAAGTTTAAAACTGGAACTAAGCTACTTACACTGATGACTGTTTTCTAATCCAAGGAATAATGTTCAAATACCCCCACGGACATCCTGTTTTTCATCTGCTGTGGTTTTCTACGTCACCCAACTTAATACTAATAATGGGACAAATGTTGTTCTGGGACTATTTCACTTTATTCAAGATAGTGGACCTTCCCTCATCCATCCCCATGCTCCATGATGAATTGTTACCTTCTGCCCCTCTGATAAAATTCCTCCAACTTCCCCTCTGGAAAATACCCAACCCTCCCACTCCCATCACCAGCCCTCTCCCCACTCTTCCTCCACCTGGTAATTGGCAGTCCGTCCAGAGTTGCTGGTGTCAAAGGACATGGGGTAGCTTACTTTTCTTATTTTTGGTGTTATTCTGTTGGAACTTTGTGGCAAACTCTCGTCATACTCTGCTGTTCATTTAATTTTGAAAGGTATAAGAATTGTAAAATACTTCAAAAAAGTTTTAGCCTGTCAGAAAGTAAACAAGAAAGTAGACTGCTTATTTCTGACTGCACATGCAAAACAGCAAAGCTGGAAAAGCAGAGATCTTTTTGACGGTAAATAATACGTACCACAAAAAATTGTAGTTAAAAATATCTTCACTGGAAAAATAATTACGAAAAACGCAGGGAACAGAACATGCAATTGCCCAACAGCGTTGATGTGTAACATCGCTCACAATACCGTCCGAAATTAAATTTTTTGGT
This sequence comes from Schistocerca gregaria, assembly GCF_023897955.1. Classification (NCBI taxonomy): domain Eukaryota; kingdom Metazoa; phylum Arthropoda; class Insecta; order Orthoptera; family Acrididae; genus Schistocerca; species Schistocerca gregaria. The sequence continues at coordinate 770,115,497 of NC_064921.1, forward strand.
GGGAAGTACTCTTCTGTGACCAATCATACATCAAAAATCATCTGATTAGATACAATGTATCATAACTGGCGTTATCCCAACAGAAAATGCTTCAAAATTCGTGGGACGATGTACTGATCTAATTAGACAATGAAAGTAACGGTGACTCATGCATATCACGAGAAAACGATGTTTAAAAACATCACCACAGATAGAAATTATCGCGTAATACCGTGGGAAATTCGTGTGAAACAAATTTACACCAATCATGTGCATAGAAACTGACAAATTATAAATATCACAGAAAAAATGGTAATGAAAAACTTTGGTACAAGCTAAAATGATCACAAGAAACAGAATTGACACCATCAGATGAGTAGATGTCGATGGTACATCATACACATTGCGTGAAAGCGAGTGGTTAAAAACATTTCAACGCAAGGATTGTGGAAGATAAACATAATCACAAGCATTACAGAAGACTTGCATCTTACACTTGTGCGTTGTAAAACATGAGCTGTATTTGTAGGACAAGCTGCTGTCCACTGCCACCCTACTTCAGCTTGCGTCAGACACAGATCGGCAGTCTACTGCCAGAGGACAGCACTATAAAGCTAGGCAGTGGTGACAACTGGCAGTGTGGCCCTCTCAGGTCGGTGATCAGCTGTAATCCTCTAGAGACCTGTGCTGCCAGCTTCCTTGTTTGTTGCTAATTGACCACTAGCATTTCGTTGTGTGTATTTCCCAGAACAAAACGTTCACTCAATCAGTAGCGGCTTTAGAGGCCTTACTAGGAAGATGATGTCGCCCTCAGAGCAGCACCCACAACCAATCTTAGAGGACTGGTTTTCTGTTGTTCTGCTCTGACAGCCCACAGACTAATAGTGGCGTCTTGTGGCCATTATATCCATCTCACTTTGTTGGGGTCAATTAGCTTGTAGCCTTACTCATTTGACAATATACTTCTGCATTCAGGAAAGTCATACAGCAAACACTAGAACGCTAACCTTGGCTTTGATGTAGCTGATAACTACTATTCAAGGGTTTCTTGTGATCGACAACAAAGACATTGCTGGAACGATGACCTTGTGAACAACACCTACCTCAGAGCATTATGCACCAGCTTTGATGTAGATGCTGGTACAGGTGATTTTCCGCTAGGACTGGTGAATACTGACACAGAGGTTGCTGTTTCACCTGTGATCCGTAGGACAACAACACCAGCTATGTCTGAACCTGCTGACCAGAATTCTCCCCAGTACAAGAATTCCTTGTGGTTCTTGCCAAATCAGTGGGCAGACCATGAGTCTACAAAAATCTTATCATCTCGGCAGTCATCTTCATTCTATTCTAGTCTGGAATACATTCAGTTGTCGGTGTTATGTGTAAATCCGTTCTTCTCTTTTGTGCAGTTGTCACCATTTACCAGTGCCGTCAAATTGTCAGCATCTTCACGCAGCATCAGCTGTGTCAGTGGCAGTCGGTGATGTCCGTGGAAAGGTTCCAGGGAATTTCCATGTAGGGACATGCTTTCGATGCAAATGTTTGCGTGTTCGTTGCTCTGAGTGTTTAGAAACCCTTCAAACGACTAAGTATCTGCGTGCATTCGTTATTGCGTTGCTCTGAGTGCTCAGATTTTCGTTAAAACGAATTTAGGAGCAAGTGTTCATTGTGATTTTGGAGCATGATTTTATCAAATCAGTGTGACAATACGAATTTAGTAGCAAGTGTTCAGATTTCGAAATACATTTTTGTGACTTCATTGCATGACTTTATCAACTCAGTAGTACCTTTCCTTGCTGTTACAGTACGCATTCTTGAAATGTTGAGAGGGTAGAATTGGCAGCTGGAGGTTGAGAGAATGCACACTGATGAGCCTGTACAACCCCCAGAGTACTCTCCAGCGGTGATTCCGCATTGTAACAACGTATTCTCGTCAAAAAATTGTAATGTTGTAATTTTTTACACTACCACTTGCAGGTGATTTCTAGGAGGTCGAGGGTAGTGTTACACGACCCCTGATGAATCTGTCACAGATGTATGTAAATGCATAGTCCTTTCATTATTTTTTTCTCATAATGGAGTAAACACTTGTTTAAATCAATATGTTAATGATGCTGTTGGTGCAAGCGAAATCAGTAAGGTGGAACGGCAGCTCCATCCTGGCCCAGACGAGGACATTTCATAGTTTTTGGAAGAAATGGAGAAGATGAATTTTATCCATAGCGGATGGTGTTGAGCTCCGTGACTCTTCCTTTATTGGGTGTAGAAACATTTCCGCTAACAGTCACAGTAAAGGATTATTTATTCGTCACACAACCGGTTTTGGGCTTGTGCCCATCCTCAGGTGTTTATACATTCATGTACATTAAAAGAAACTGAAACATGGACATGAAAATAATAACAAATGTGCAACTGAGTGAAAAACTGTCACAATAGCATAATTATAATAAGGATGCTTCATCTCTATGTAAGTACAGATATATTTTTGAAAAATGCTGCCTTGCCGCTTACAATTGTTCCATTTGTATCTGTTTAGTCACCAGCAAATAATTTTCTTAATATTTAAACAGTGATCTCCAGTAATATAAATATGTACATAAATGTATAAACACCTGATGATGAGAACATGCTCAAAACTGGTCGTGGGGCGAATAAATAACCTTTTATTGAGACGGGTGGCGGAAATTTTTCTACACACTATGATAGAGAAGGTGCTTCAGCTCCATTAAGTCCAGTCACCTATGCCTGACTAGGAGCAGGTGGTCTTGATGACCTCAGGGATGTGATGTCATCGTGGATGTGTGGTAACATTACCACAGCTTCAGGTGATTTAGGTGCCCATTTTTGTCTTTGTAGCGTGTATATAATTAGTGACCTTTCTTTTTTACAGCAGCAGAAAGCGACTTTATAACATACCTATTAATTTTTCGTTATTCTTTCTCTACCGTCAGCGAGAGAACTCTATAGGGGTGAGATTCATCCTGGCATCCCCACACTATACGGTGACGTGTTTGCCAGGACACGTGAAGATGGCACCACCGAAACGTTGACTTTCATGTCACGTCTCTCCCACCAGGAAGAGGTTTGTGGCTGTAGAACCCACAGCCACATCAGCTGTCACCATCCCCAGCACTGTCACCCCTGCCATCACTGCCTTCACCACAGCACTGCTCTGGCAGCCATGGGCCTCTGCCTTCTCGTCGTTAGGATACTACCACGGCAGGTGACCGAGTGGAGGGTCAATTCTGCCGATGCTGCGTCACCTTCACCGTCACTCAATCTACCATAGGCGACAAATGGCCTGCACGCATCCACCCACCGGGCTACACACCACCCAGTCATTACGACTCTGTCACCTGCTAGACCAGGGCTAGGAGTTGCCAACAAGCCTCATCTCCTCAGAAAGCTGCCGTTACTGCAGTCCAGAAGCTCACACTGACCCAATGTGGATGTCCTTCACGGCTGGAAGCCTAGATAGGCTGGTCGCACAACACCAAATACCTCATCACTAGACCCCACCACCAGCTTCACCCAAAGGATGATTGTAGTGCTCGGCTGGAATAGTAGTAGTTCAAATGGTTCAAATGGCTCTGAGCACAATGCGCCTAGAACTTAGAACTACTTAAACCTAACTAACCTAAGGACATTACGCACATCCATGCCCGAGGCAGGATTCGAACCTGCGACCTTAGGGGTCCCTCGGTTCCAGACTGTAGCGCCTAGAACCGCAGGGCCACTCCGGCCGGCATAGTAGTAGTAATGGTGATCCTGTGGCTAGTGGCAGTTGCTTCTCCAGTTCCATTATAGACGGACACCAGGATTTTTTGTGAAACCACAGCATTTGAGGAACACATCTCCTTTTCTCATATATAAAACCCAGCAGGAGGCCACAAGACCCCATCGGTTTCCTGAATGCTTGCTTTCCTGTTCTGTAGCCAACACGCCTCAAAATTATTAACGAACCACGGTTTGCTGTCATTAAGCGGAGCGGTGCGCTGTGTTATGAACTCGCACTTCTTCCTAAGAATGACTCAGTCATTGACGAGACAAGTATTGTATACATGTTTGGGGGGGGGGGGGGTACTGAGGAATACCTCCATCTATAAGTTGTTTCATGATTCCACCTGAGTAGTATACAGGCTAAGATTTCTCCGATGGAAGTTAGAAGCTCAGGTAAGGCACTAAGCCAAGTACTACACCTCAGCATCAGCACACATGTCTTTGAGCCGCTAAATGAGGTGTACAGCTGTATTGGTCTTACTAAGGATATAGATTATAAGAAGATATGTATTAAAGTTCAAAATACAAAGGAAAATTAAGTTTTGTCTGGTCAGTCCGGGCATAAGAAGGAAATTGTAAGAATACTCTGCAGTGTCCGTTTCAATAAAGCAGAGATATTGACGTTCGTGGGTTTTTATTATTCTGACGGTGTCTAGCTCCCTATTAAGAAAACAACCCAGATAAAAATGGTAAAGATTTCGGGACCTCTTCATTTCTCTGAATTTGCCAGTCAACCTAAGCTACATGTAAACATGCTGCTGCTCTCCAACTGTGTCGATTATCACTATCTATGGATCAGAAATATGTTACGGCATCTTTCATCACAACTGAATAAGATTTATGTTTCTCAATGAATTTTTCGCAAACGACTCCTGCCCCAGGAGGGTATGCATGTTACTCGAGGTCTGTGATCCGGAGACTGAAAGTTTCAACAATTTTCTGGAGTGTTGCCTGCATAAAAAATAATGCCTCCAGGAAGTGGAGTATAATTATTGGTGTCATTCATCTGGAGAGTGAAATATAATTCTTAACACTCTCAGGCAGGACACTAACTTGATCCATCTCCATACCGAAATCAGTCACGTGCTCAACAACAAAGTGAGCATCACACCCGCTCATATTGTGAGAAAAGACTTGACGTGTTCTGGTAATTTGTACTTGAGGTTACATGTCTTTAGTGCGGGTGTGCAGATCTTCCATATTAGATAACAGTGGTTCCTATGAGACGTTTTCCAATCTAACGGCGGCTCACAGATATGACAATCAGTCCTCTTCTTGTACGAATCATAATTCTCCTTAGATTTGGTTGTGGGAATGTTGGTGCTGTAAAGTTTAACAACCCCGTTTTACGTTTTCTCGAGCTCAGTGAGCATCGCCGGCCGCGGTGGTCTCGCGGTTAAGGCGCTCAGTCCGGAACCGCATGACTGCTACGGTCGCAGGTTCGAATCCTGCCTCGGTCATGGATGTGTGTGATGTCCTTAGGTTAGTTAGGTTTAAGTAGCTCTAAGTTGCAGGGGACTGATGACCACAGATGTTAAGTCCCTTAGTGCTCAGAGCCATTTGAACCATTTTTTTTTCAGTGAGCATCCAAATCGTTGGATTAGCCATGACATATGATTTTTGATGAGTGAGACTCAAATCATGTGAACATACAACCTGGTATGCTGCCGCTTATGGTATGTGATTTTCTGTGAAGTTGGTATGTGAGGCTATAGGGTCACCACCACAGGAGTGAGGAGGCACTCAAAGTCAGCATACACTAGACAAGGGTAACGCTCTTGATGACTGGCATTCTTAATCTTTAAGATTTTATTTTACTCGCTAGATATGACAAAATGCACTGGTTTGCTGGTACAGAAATCCACAATGTGCTTTGACAACAAGTCGTTTTCGCAAATGCGTTGAGGCTCCTAAGACATACTGATTTTTTACCATAATGCTTACTCACTTGGAATGAAAGGAGTTGGGACATACCACAGATCCATACGTAGTGGTAATTGTGTCCTTTGGAGAGTAGCAGCATATGTACATGTAGCTTAGGCTGACTGGCAAATGCAAATAAATGAAGGGGTCCCAAAATTTTGTTTGTAACTTTACCTTCTTTATCTGGCTTGCTCTCCTTCAGGCTATAAACATGAAGTACTGTTCCAGTATTCTGTGCCTCAGATTTAGGAACGGTCTGGATCATAATTGGCAACTCATTACCATCTAAATTATGAAACCCACGAATGTCACTACCTCTCCCATATTGCAATGTGTGCTGCGAATTATTCTTATGATAGGCAACTCATTACCATCTAAATTATGAAACCCACGAATGTCACTACCTTTCCCACATTGCAATGTGTGCTGCGAATTATTCTTATGATTTCTTAAACAAGTCAAGTATAACTAAACAAATGGGTAGTTATCTTTCGTTATTTTCGATATATTGATACACGCTTTCTTATCCGCTGTATTCATAGGATGCTCGCTATAACTGTACCCCCGATTTATTGGAACAACACATGTGTATGGAAGTTGAGGTCTACACTAGTACTCAAAAAAATGATTCAAATGGCTCTAAGCACTATGGGACTTATCTTAGGTCATCAGTCCCCTAGAACTTAGAACTACTTAAACCTAACTAACCTAAGGACATCACACACATCCATGACCGAGGCAGGATTCGAACCTGCGACCGTAGCAGTCCCGCGGTTCCGGACTGCAGCGCCTAGAACCGCACGACCACCGCGGCCGGCCACTAGTACTCAGATGAGTCTTTTTCTCAGCCTCTAACCTCCATCTCGGAAAACTTAGCTTCTATAGCACTCAAGAAGGAAGCATGAGATAATTTAGCGATAGTGATGCTCCATGATACCACACTATTGTCTCCAAATGTATAGAATAGTCGTCTGCTCAACGCCTGAGTCATGTTAAGAGGGATGTTTGACTTACCAACAAAACAGAGCTCTGTGCTGCAATTAATCACTTAATGGTTGGATACTATGGATGATAACGGCCTCAAGAGCAGGAAGACACGCTTTCATATAACTGGATGTTCTGTTATCCTGCTGGATTCTCTGTGTTAGAAAACGAGATGCGCTACTCAGATGTATCCTCTATCAGTTCACAGTTTAGCTGTAGTGTGACGATACTATTCTGGTGTTAATCTATAATAGGACATGAGAGGGAACTGCCACTAGATCCTGATCACAATTGCTACTACACTGAGCAGGAGCTGAGGACTCAGAGTACTCTGTGGGCAAAGCCAATTGTTGGGTGGAGCAATGAGATTTGTGACGGGTTGCACCAGCCATGTGAGGCTGCCAATGGCAGGGTGCAGATGCGCAGTGCTAGTGTGAGCATCTGTGCTGCAAAGATGGTCATTGTGTGGAGGTGTGAGGCGTGTCAGGAGCTCCTAGCCCTCACCTGGTTGATGACGGCGTCCTAGTGAATCAGAGGGGTGTACCTGGGTGGGTGGATGCCTGTTAGCCACCTGCCACTAGCAGTCGCTGGAGCGATTGTCCAGGTGAGGCAGCATCAACAAGTTTGCCTATATTGGTGGTGTCCAAGTAGCTAGAGGGATGAAGCCCATAGCCACCAGAGCAGTGCCATAGTAGGAGCGGCAGTGGTGGGGGTGACAGCGGCTGAAATGATGGTTGCTGATGTAGCTGCAGCTTGTGCAGCCCAAGCCTTATACCAACAGATGAAGAGGGCCACTCAGGTCCACGTTTTGGTGATGACATCTTCATTTGCCCAGACACCCACACCACAAGCTCAGTAGCGCTAATTTAATAGCGTGTGTTCAGCTTGTGTTGATATATTTCATTAAGTGTCACCGTTAAAGCAATTTTAGCAGCAAGTGGTGTGGTGAAAGAATAATGAAAAATAAATAGATATGTCATAACTCGTGTGCCGCTGCTGCAAACAAAGAAAGATGACTGATTCTATGTCTGCCACAAAAAATAAAAATGGGTACACAAATTACCTGAAACTGTAGTGATGTCACCCTGTCTCCTCGATGACACCACATCCCTGAGATCATCAGGGACCACCTTCACCTGGTCAGGCACCAGTGATTGGACATAACTGAGCCAAATCTCCTGTTCCATTCCTTCCACCAAATGTAGCCCGTCCTCGTTTGGACCAGCATGGAGCCACTGGTCCAGCTCACCGTTATCACCTACGACAACATCAAGGTACTGATTTCAGGAATGTGCACACCATTTTTTTTAAAAAAAAGAGAAGAATAAGTACATACTCAACATCTGGAATAGATTCATGAATGGTGGTGTGATACTACCCTTGACGTCCACTAAACCACATTAAACTGCAATACCATATCGATTTAAAACCGTATACGCATAGACAAATTACAACACTACGAAAAACAATCCTCTTTAACGAGATTATGTACTCACATGGCATATAGGCTGGTCAGCATGCATCAAAATGGTTCAAATGGCTCTGAGCACTATGGGACTTAACATCTATGCTCATCAGTCCCCTAGAACTACTTAAACCTAAATAACCTAAGGACATCACACAACACCCAGTCATTACGAGGCAGAGAAAATCCCTAACCCCGCCGGGAATCGAACCCGGGAACCCGGACGCGCGAAGCGAGAACGCTACCACACGGCCACGAGCTGCTGACCAGCATGCATTCTCTCAGCCTCCAGCTATCGATGGAGGTCTGCCAACATTTCAGGAATGAATGCTGCAACAACAAGGAAACATTTCTCTACCGAAAATATGCTGCTGAAATCATAAAATGCTATTAAATAACGAAAATGTACTTCGAAATCAAGACAGTAGCTACTATATTGTTTTTATCATACAAAATTTATAAAAACAAGAACCAAAGGCCCAATGAACACTCGCTCCTATTCAAACTTCAACAATCATATCAATAAAATAGCGAGATTATAATTCGAAATATGGCCACGTGCTGCTAAAATTGTTTTAACAGTGGCACGTTATGAAATATATCAACACAAGCTGAACACACGCTATTAAATTAGCATGAACAAGATATGATCCCTCACAGCAATGAAATAAAAAACAAACGATAAGCACTTGCTGCTAAATTCGTTTACTGAAACATGAACTCTCAGAGCAATGAACACATAAACACTTTCTACGAAATACTTACATGGCAATTCCTCCAACTACTGCCTCAGACGATCCCCGCTGTCACTGATTTTGTTGATGCTGCTTGAAGATGCTAACCGCTTCGTGCTAAACGAAGGCAGTATGACAAAGAGGCAGATGGATCCACTAACGATGATGACAACTCAACGTAGCCACAGACTAGAGGAGAATGAAGATGTCTGGATGGGGCAGGCTGTATATAGACTCAGGCTCTGCCCACTAATACGGCGGAACCCACTAGCAACGGTGTACCTGGGAAATCTGTTACCAGTAGCTTGAGACACGTTCGGTGCTGTTGACCCACAGATCGCACATGAAACAGCAATTAGTTCTTCCAATAGAAATGTCTTTGTCAGTATTCACCAGTTCTTCCAGAAAAAAAAACATGTTGTCAGCCTCATCAAAGCTGGTGAATAAACAGCTGGGTATGGGTATTGTTCACAAGTTCCGTGTACCAAGAATGTATTTGTCGATGTTCACCAGTCCTCTCCGGAGGCCTGTTATCAGTTAAATCAAAGCTGGCGGAAAATCCTCTGACAAAGGTGTTGTTCACAACATCAACGTTCTAGGAATGTGTCTCTCAGCGTTTACCAGTCTATCCAAGAAAACCGGTTGTCAGCTACATTAAAGCCGAGATCAAGCTCCTAGTCTTTTCCATGCTACAGTACTCACCATTAAAATTCCTACACCACGAAGATGATGTGCTACTGCCGCGAAGTTTAACCGACAGGGACAAGTTGCTGTGATATGCAAATGATTAGCTTTTCAGAGTATTCACACAAGGTTGGCACTGGTGGCGACACCTACAACGTGCAGACACGAGGAACGTTTCCAACCGATTTCTCATACACATACAGCAGTTGACCGGCGTTACCTGGTGAAACGTTATTGTGATGCCTCGTGTAAGGAGGAAATATGCGTACCATTACGTTTCCGACTTTCATTGTGGCCTATCGCGATTACGGTTTTTAGTATTGCGACATTGCTGCTCGCGTTGGTCGAGATCCAATGACCGTTAGCAGACTATGGAATCGGTGGGTTCAGAAGGGTAATACGGAGCGCTGTGCTGGATCCCAACGGCCTCGTATCACTAGCAGTCGAGATGACAGGCGTCTTATCCGCATTGCTGTAACGGATCGTGCAGCCACGTCTCGATCCCTGAGTCAACAGATGGGGACGTTTGCGAAGACAACAACCATCTGTACGAACAGTTCGACGACGTTTGCAGCAGCATGGACTATTAGCTCAGAGACCATGGCTGCGGTTACCCTTGACGCTGCATCATAGACAGGAGCGCCTGCGATGGTGTACTCAACGACGATCCTGAGTGCACGAATGGCAAAACGTCATTTTTTCGGATGAATCCAAGTTCTGACAGGCAGGAGCGCCTGCGATGGTCTACTCAACGGCGATCCTGAGTGCACGAATGGCAAAACGTCATTTTTTCGGATGAATCCAAGTTCTGTTTGCAGCATCATGATGGTCGCATCCGTGTTTGGCGACATCGCGGTGAACGCACATTGGAAGCGTGTATTCCTCATCGCCATACTCGTGTACCACCCGGTATGGTATGGGGTGCCATTGCTTACACGTCTTGGTCACCTATTGATCACATTAACGGCACTTTGAACAGTGGACGTTACATTTCAGGTGTCTTACGACCCGTGGCTCTACCCACCATTCGATCCCTGCGAAACCCTACGTTTCAGCAGAATAATGCACGACCGCATGTTGGCAGGACCTGTACGGGCCTTTGTGGATACAGAAAATGTTCGACTGCTGCTCTGGCCAGCACGTTCTCCAGATCTCTCACCAATTGGAAACGTCTGGTCAATGGTGGCCGAGCAACTGGCTCATCACAATACGCCAGTCACTACTCTTGATGAACTGTGGTATCGTGTTGAAGCTGAATGGAGAGCTGTACCTGTACACGCCATCCAAGCTCTATTTGACTCAATGGCCAGGCGTATCAAGGCCGGTATCACGGCTAGAGGTGGTTGTTCTGGGTACTGATTTCTCAGGATCTATGCACCCAAATTGTGTGAAAATGTAATCACATATAAGTTCTAGTATAATATATTTTTCCAATGAATACCCGTTTATCGTCTGCATTTCGTCTTGATGTTGCAATTTTAATGGTCAGTAGTGTATTTTCCCAGATGCCTTTGTAGCAACCGCTTGCGTTTGTTTGGAGACAGGTAATGTCTGTATTTCTAGGAAGGAATCGGTGGGGCCACTACATGTCTGCTGGCTGAAACATCAAGAGCTTGTAAGCATATTGTCATATCGCTTCCTTGGGGCTGGACTATCCTTGCGAGTGACTGCATTGCAGAGTCAAGCGTGGGACACGGAGTTACTATGTTGTGTTGTGGGTAGGGCTGCAGTGGGAAAGGCGTTATTATGGAAGTTAAAGTGTGGCTACAAGTACTGTTATTGTGAACTAATGAGATATGGAAGTGTATTCAGTGAACATGCGAAAATAAGTAATTATGTATGGGCAGAGCCGCCGATAACGTGTTTTAGTATTCGCCCGTTTGCGTATCGCACCATATAACATCAATAATCCGCGTCGTGTTAGGCGTCCCAGAATGAAACTAACGTGAATCAGTAAAATAGTTTACCACAAAGAACGGCAATCAAGTGCTAGTAGCTTGTAACGAGCGTGAGAACATGTGTTGAGTTCAAAATGGTTCAAAGGGTTCTGAGCACTATGGGACTTAACATCTTTGGTCACCAGTCCCCTTGAACTTAGGACTACTTAAACCTAACTAACCTAAGGACATCACACACATCCATTCCCGAGGCAGGATTCGAAACTGCGACCACAGCGGTCACGCAGTTCCAAACTGAAGCGCGTAGTACGGCACGGCCACACCGGCCGGCTCACGTATTCGGTCGTCGCACTTCCGCATCATCAGCAATCAGCCGCGTCGCGACGGTTAAGCGCACGCTCGTACAAATGGTAACTTTGAACTGTAAATTAGCTTTTATGAATAGTGTTATATTATTACAAGTGTCAAGAAGGGCTGGTAACAGATATATGTTGTACGTGGCGAGCGTAAGAACTTTCGTTCGACCTTACGGCTTCTGCATCATCAAAACTCACTCGCGTCGTGTCGATAGCGCGTACGCTCGTCCAACTGATAATTTTGGACAGATGATCATCATTGCCTGTGTATGTATCACCGAAGGTTCAGCTAGAGTACGACTGTGAAATCCGTATGATGGCGTGAAGCACAATAGTGACAGACATTAACATCGTCAAGAATACTGTACAATAATATGGGAATGATAATTATGATATTTCATCAAATTAGCAAGAAAGTTAATTGTCATCAAAACTTACAACTTAGTGTGTAAAAAGTACAACCTGTGATTTTCTTATCGTCTCAGAATATAATTGTCCATACCAGACGCAGGACAGTGTTGTCTTTGGAGTTGAGTGGCTACCCTAAGCCCGCTCGTATATTTATACACACAATTTCAGGTAAGCCAGCAGCTGTGTGGGGCAGAAATAAAACGATTGCCGCGGGGTACCAGGCACGTGGCGTGGACAGGGCACACGGACAAAGCGAGAACAGTTTAAGGGTCCGCAAACAGCTCTATCCGCAAGCAACCTAATGGTGTGTGGTGAAGGGTACGTTTGTACCACTAACTGAGCCCTCCAACAACCCTGTCCCACTCGCGAATAGTGCCGGTAAGCCTCTATATTGGCTCTTTGTTTCTCGAATGTTCTCCTTCTGGTAATCACGCAAGAAGTATGTGGTGGTCATGGTGGGGAGGGGGGTCAAAGTAATATGTTGTTCGACTCTTCCCGGAAATTTCGGTAGTTAATCTCTCTGGGACGCGCAGTGTCCCTGGTCTAACATCTGCCAAATGAATTTGTTGACCATTTCTGTAACGCTCTCACACCGACTAAAATTCAAATGGCTCTGAGCACTATGGGACTTAACTTTTCAGGTCATCAGTCCCCTAGAACTTAGAACTAATTAAACCTAAAGAACCTAAGGACATCACACACATCCATGCCCGAGGCAGGATTCGAACCTGCGGCCGTAGCGGTCGCGCGGTTCCAGACTGTAGCGCCTAGAACCGCTCGGCCACTTTGGCCGGCCACACCGACTAAATGATACCATGACGAACCATGACGAAAGGCGAAACTCTTCATTGGATCATCTCTGTCTCTTCCATCCGTCATCCCAGATGAGTTACATTTCCTTAAGATTCTTTCTATGAATCGGAGTCTGGCATCTGCAAATAGCAGATTCTGTTTGTTTCATGTGGTCATTCCACTTAAGGTAACTCTGGATAGTTACTCCTAAACATTAAATGGTAGACACTATTTGCAACTGTTTGTCACCAAAGTGTAGCTATACAGTAGTAGATTTCTTTCCCTATACAAGCGCAATTTGTCATATTTATTTACATTCAGGGTCAACTGTCCCAGCCACGACCACTCCTCAGTTCTCTGAACGTCATCCTACAAAACATTACTATCTTCTGGCATTGCTGCTTTGCTGTAGACAACTGCCTCATCTGCGAACAGCCTTAAAGAGTATCCGACGCCTTCTACTTGATCATTTATGTACATTGCAAACAGTAGCGGTTCTGGCACACTCTCTTTGGGTACTCCGGAAATTACCTTTACATCTGTCGATTTTGTTCCGTTAAGAGCAAAGTGTTGCGCTCTGTCTGTAAGGAAGCCTTGAATATAGTTACAAATCCGTTCCGATACTCGATAAGCTCGTATTTTTTTTCACTAAACAGCAGAACGTGACAATGTCAAATGGCTTCCTGAAGTCAAGGAACACGGCATTAACCTGAGCGACGTTGTCCACAACGGTGTGGATCTCGTGGTGCAACAGAGAACTGAGTTTCGCAGGATCTCTGTTTATGGAATCCATGTTTGTTTTCATGGAGGAGATTTTTAATCCTCAGAAAGTCATGATTCCTGAGCACAAAACATATCCCATAATTCTACAACATTTTGACTTCAACGATATATGTCTCTTACTGTGTTCATCTGTGCTACAGCCCTTCTTAAAAGTGGGCTGGGGTGGTTCACAAGGGTATAGTGTCGTTCAGACACAGTACAGGAAGTGTATTGTTCAGTGCGCACTTCTTCCAGGAAATGCATTTGATGCAACAATAACTAGTTGACTCACTGTATCCATGTGAGATCAATACAATGGTCACAAGACTCTGCTTCTGATCTGCAGTTGCGATAACGTCTTTCTAGAAAGGCCTTTGAAGCAGTCGCCTACTGAGTGAACGTAGGAAAATACACATAACAAAATGCAGGTGAGTAGACAAATTCAGTAGGTTGTGTCGCAGTTTTCGTGAGCTAACTCACTCGTACGTCGTTCACTAGCTTACACAAACGTACCTAGAACCTACTGAATTTATCTACTATAATCAAATTTTCAAGTTTAACTCTCCTAATTTCATTTAAAAAGTATATCTTATATTAATTACTTAGAAAAATAAATAAAAATGAATATTTTTTCATATCATGTTCACTTATAAATTTTTTCTCGCAAAAGTTGAACATATGAAAATAAATTTAATATTTTTTATAAAAAGTGAACACACGAAAATAAATAAAATTGAATTATGGTAAACATGAGAAAGCTATTGTTTACCTAAAATTGTCGTTATTCTTTCCTCTTGAGCAGTCATAAGACTTTTATGAACGGCCAATTGTGAATGTTTTTTAACAATACGGTAGGCTTATTTACAGTTCTATCACATGCAGAAGTAACTTTCATTTTCAGATAATATTTTTTACATTCTTTACACATCCCACAATATCCATCTTTTCGATATTTATCTTTGTAAAATTCATTAATAGTCTTTTTCTAGATAGTCACCATACTGCTTTAGCTGTTTGGTGTTGTCGATTTAAAGAATACAAAACTTAATAGGAAAAAGAAAATTGATTTTCCACATGGCAACACAAAGTGAAATTCATATCATGGAATTCATTCTAAAAAAGTGGAAAACGTTTTCTATCAAGCACCATCCACTCCATTATTCCTATAGACAGAAATTCCGGCTTTTGATCTTCTATATTTCAGCACATCACAGAGACCTGCCTCTGATCTAAGAGAGTGCTCATGTATTTTGGGCTGAAACACACCACTCACTCTTAAGGACAAGTCTTAGATCAGACTGTCGGATGGTGATGAGTCATACAAAAGTCAGAATAGTAAGCGTTTTATTGCCACACCACTGATGCTTTGATGGCTTCGTGAGATAATGGACAAAGTCCTTCAGTCTACATACCTGGTTAAGAGGTTTGACAGAGTACAGAAGCTCAAGCATTATATATATAGTTGGTATTCAAGTGACAAAGTACAGTAGCTCAAGGTTTATATATATAGATGATATTCGAGTGACAAAGTACGTTTCAAAAGCACTACTTTCATTAGTTTGTTGTGGACGTAAATATATGATTTTCGTCATATTATTGTGCTTCGTTTTAAGAGACGAAGTGAAAACTACATTTGAATGTTAGTATGAACACTGAAAACAAATTAAAAAATAATTAATGTGGGCATAAAGTGAAACGTGTTCCCTTATTATTTTCAATGGAGTGTACATCAGCGCCATCTCTGAGTGAAGGTATGAACTGCTTAGTTAATGGTGCGAGAAAATGTGTACATAACACAAAGTCGGGTCAGTCAGCACATGGCCTCATCTCCGGCTCTGGCACTGATGGAAATGTTACACTAGGTCAGTATTATCTTATCTACAGGCCACAGGCTGCAGGATAAACACGAACTGTGAACTCTCAGAGTTGCCAGTTGCCTGAGGAGGCTTACACAGGCAAGACCTATGTTGTTTTGTATGTTTGCGTGGTGGGAGGAGCATTGATCTCATGCACATAATAACCTATTTTGAAAATTGAAAATGCTAACATATTCTAAATGACATACTAATCATTTAAAGTTTTTATTTCCTCTATCATTCTGACAATTCTTCAGAATGAATTGCTAACATGAAGTTAAGATTTTTATAACTTTTTCTAATTTTTTATTCGTTTATATATTTAAAAATTTTCAGCAAGTATAGGGTCCTGTGCATCATAATTTAAATTTTTCTTATCATACATTATTCCATACGCTTCAGTAACTATAGGAATTTTTTCATTAACCGTTGCACAAGGTCTGACAGTCTTTTCTGTGAAGTTAGAACATTCTTTCTACAAGTCATGTTAATTGCATAAATTGGATAATTTGAAATGAAATTATGTAGAGTTATGTCAGTGTCTGATATGAGTAGTGTAACTCGTTTAAAATCGAAAAATACATTGTGTGCCTTGAGAAAATTATTTGAAGGATTAATATCCCACATCTCTTGTAGGAAAGTTTCGTTTCTTTCAGTTTTCAAGTATACTCATATAGTCGGTAGATTGACGTGATGTAATAATGAAGAGTCAAGTAAGTGATTATTTTTACGATTTGTCTGAAATGTAACAAATATGAAATATGGCATATCAAATTCTATAGACTTATAGTAATTTGTGATATCAAGTTTGGAATTTTTCTTACCACTCAATCCCGCAACTTCTACAGTTTATAGTTCATAAAAAGGTTTCGGAACTTTAGAATTTTTCAGCATATTTTCTCATTGGTGTAATTGGTAATTAGCTTCATATTTAACAATTGGTACACAGATTTCCATCGATTCTATTACAGTTTCTCCTGCATTAGGAAGAGTATCTTTAATTTTAACTCAAGCATTGTTATCATCAAGCAATCTGTGGATTGCATCTCCAGAACTAGAAGCCCTAGTAAAAATATGATAAATCTCCTTCCCAAATAGATCCTTTATCATCTTTAAGAAATCCACACTGTAGTCCAAGAGGAACAAGTACTTAATTTTTTTTTAAATTTCTTATTTTTCCATTATTAAGAATCTGTCCTTCCAAGATTATATTATCATTAACAAATATAACATAGCCGTTGATGAAATAAAAATATGTTCAGTTCTAAGAAAAATTTTATTTCCTTTCTTCATGGACCTGAGCTGGCTGGCGAAGGACAATAAAAATCTGAGCGCATGTATGTTGGCTGCGGTGCCAGTTGTCACCATCACTGGCCCATGCAGTGCTGTCCTCTGGCAGTAGCAGGCAGAGCTGTGTCGTTAGCCTGCTTGACGGCAACGCAAGCAGACGTAGGGGGTGCACACAGCAGTTGCCCTACAAGTGCGGCACATGTTTTGCAACACACAGGGAGTGCTTTGCTCCCATGGAAGATGCACGTGTCCTGCAGTGCATGCAATTACGCTTTTTTACCCGCAGTGTTTAGCACTGTGTATTGTGATGTTTATAACTACTTTTTTCACGACATGTATTATTTACCATCAATTTCTATGCACAGGATTAGTTCCCTGTGAATATTTTTACCTACAACCTTGGTTTTAACTACTGTTTCTTTGCAATGTGTATGATTTCCCGCCAATTTCTATATGTGTGGTTGGTGTAAACAGGGGTGAGATCAGTTTGGCTGGTTCAAATGGTTCAAACGGCTCTGAGCACTATGCAACTTAACTTCTGAGGTCATCAGTCGCCTAGAACTTAGAACTAATTAAACCTAACTGATCTAAGGACATCACACACATCCATGCCCGAGGCAGGATTCGAACCTGCGACCGAAGCGGTCGCTCGGCTCCAGACTGTAGCGCCTAGAAGCGCACGGCCACTCTGGCCAGCTGATATCAGTTTTCTGTGACGATGTTTCTATTATTTTTTGCGAGGCATAATATCTACGGTCAATTTCTACATACGTGACTAGTGTAAGGTGTATCAGTTAAATTTCATATGGTTTTCAGTGATAATTTATATCTGTTCCTGTGCTTCTGACTACCGTTTTCTCGTGATATGTATAATTTACAATTATTTTCGTTATGTATTTAGAGCAGGACATCGTCTCACCATCTCTGAAATATTTTCTGTTGGGATAAGATCAGGTACGTTACCATGTACCGAATCAGATGGTCATTGATGCGTAATCATGGTAAAGGCGAACGCTCCTCGCCAAAAATTTTAATTTCTAACGGTATTGTGAGCTAGGTTCCACACCAAGGCAGTAGGGTAATTCCCAGTTCTGTATCCTTTAGTTCTTCTTGACTATTTTTACCTACTTTTTTCGCAATATGTATGATTTTCCGTCAAAAACATCTCTGTTTTTCAGTTTTGCCCGTGTAGTCGGAAACAAGCTATCTATTTACTTATTTACTTTTTGACAGGCTAATACCTTTTTCAAACTATTTTACAACACTGGCAACTCAAGAATTAAATAAACAGCAGAGAATAACGAAGTTTCTTCGCCAATTTCCAACAGGATAACACAAAAAATAAACTACCCTACGTCCTTTCACATTAGTAGCTTTGGATAGACAGCGGCTTTCACCAACAGTGTCTAGGTAGTTAAGTGTGGTGGTGTGGGTGGTGGGTGAACCCAGCCAGAGTGGAAGTGTGGAAGGGTGAAGAGACCCTCCCCAGTGGTCTGGGGATTACCGAGAGGAGTACGGTTAAGGGTGGGTTTGGGTTGCTCAATCTTGAATAAATTAAAACTGTCAGAAATATATTTGACTCACTATTAATGAATGGTTTTCATCATTACTTTTGTGATTGCTCAGATTCTCTCCATCTGTATCTATTACAAATGAAGCAATTTACTTCGACATATTATTGACTCCTGCAGATTCCTCATATTTCAAATTTTTATTTCCTTAGTAGCTTTTTAGTTTGTAATTCAATATTCAGTTGCAGAAGATAAACTGCTAATGTAGTTCTTATAAATGTTAATATTCTGAGCTACAATGAGACTGAGAAAACTCTGTGTGAAAGTGTATTAACAGCTTTAATAGTTGTGAAGAATTCTTTTAAGACTCACTGTTAATGCGCTACGTGCTAGGGAGAGGGTCTGGCACGAAGCATTGTACTCTACGGTATAGTACATACTGGTGCCAGGAGAGGCGCTGAAGTAGCACTGGGCATTAGCTTTTTTACAGCGATATAGCGTTAATATGCCGCCTCTGTATTGTTCCCAGGACAGTTAATGGATGATTGGATTTGTCAATTTGGCACTGATTTCGTTTGATAAGTCTAATACGTACAGGTGAAATTAATACTTGTATACAACACAGCAATGTATGCATTAAAACAGATATTTGCTTGGGTTCTGATGAAACATCAAGAACTGCTAGAAAAGCTTGCTAGCTGCATTAGTAAATTGCTGACGACATTTGGTGCTACATTGCTCGGAGCAATCATTTGCATAAGAACTGTAATTGCTTTCATTGTTCATTACTGAAGTAGTTAATGTTGCATCTATTATGTTTTCTAATTGCAATTTTCTGTGTAGACTTTGTCGCTCCTCCTTTCCTTCCACAATTTTGGAAGCAGCAGGTTGTAGCGTATTGTCAGACCTCTCTTATCGTTTACAAGACTTGTCCTTAAGTCGCATATAGGAGAGAAGAAAACACTCTAATCAGTCAGAACATTATGACCACCGACCTATTATCAATATGAACGCGTCCAGGCGTTAGCAGCGTCATCTGGCCACGAATGACTGCTAGTCAGACACACATACAGTGTATATGATATCAGTGAGAACTCTTTCTGTGTTTAGAACGGGGAAGGTGCGTGATCCATCTGAGTTTGAACAAGGACAGATTGTGATTGGCCAGAGACTTGGCAAGAGCATTTCGAAAACTACATGACATGTTGGCTGATCGTGGAGAGCAGTTGTGAGTGTCTTCAAGACATGCCATAACCAAGATGAAACCATGTCAAAACGTCGTGGTACTGGACAGCCACCTCATTACAGATGCCTGATGTCGTAGGCCGGGCAGACGGCTAAAACAGAACAGCTGGTGAAATATGACGAAACTGACATATGACTTTAATGATGGGTAGAGTAGGAGTGTGAACACACAGTGCACCAAACAAAGCCAACAATGGGACTTCACAGCTGACAACACATGGATGTGCCTCTGTTAACACAATGACAGCAGCAGCTTTGACTCAAATGGCACATGGCCATTAGCAATGGACATCGGCTCAGTGGTATAACGTTGCATGGTCTGATGAATCTCCATACCTTCCTCATCATGCCGATGGAAGGGCACGAATCCGTCGTTTTCCAGAGGAACAGCTCCTGACACCAGTGCTGTGGGATGGGGTCAAACTGGTGATGGCTCCACTATGCTCTGCCAAACATTCACATGGGCATTAATGGGTCCAGTGGAGCTCGGGCAAGGCACCATGATGGCCAGACAGTATCGTACACTGGCTGTAGACCGCGACCACCCGTTCATGGCAATCATGTTTCCCAATGGCAGTGGCCTTTTTCAACACAATAATACACCATGTCACAAGGCCGTGAGTGTGACGGAATCGTTTGAGGAACGTAGTGCCGAGTTCCAGTTGATGGGCTGGGTCCTTGGCTAGCCATTTCGGAACCGGATCTAACACATCTGAGAAGTGATCGGACGTGGCGTCAAAACTCATCTCACCCGTCATTAGAATTTACAAGAATTAGGTGATTTGTGTGTGCTTATGTGTTGCCAACAACCATCAGTGATCTAGTAAAGCCCCATTGCTTCTGTCGCAAGATGCATCGCCAATATTATCCATGCCAGAAGTGGACATACCGTCTATTCTGTTGGTGGAGATTATACTTTGGGTGATGAATATAAATTACCTCCACGAGACCACGAGGCTGGAATTTGAGTGTGTTCTGCATAGATAAAGAGGGTAAGCCGTTATAGACAACTTACAGACAAATTCGCAGTGAGCGAGAGAAATTTATTTACAAGCAGTTTACATACATTGTTGATCGAGCCCTCAAGCCTGAAGTCGGAATGACGCAGTTCTCCATTGTTGATACCTGTCAGGTACGTTCTCTATTTCGGCATAAATCTCAACTAACACAGTCCTGGAAAAAAATGACAGATCTATCATATCTGATCTCAGTTTTTCTCTGTAAGAGATAGTTTAACAGGAATTTGCATTTTAATCTAATGAATCTAATATGTCTGAGACTGTATTCACAACGTCATTTACTTTTTAACTTATATTTTAAAGGAATTTCTGCAGAAAAGTAGTAGGATAATGGAGGCACAAGCACAATTTTGATATCAAATTTATACGCAAATTAATTAAATTTGTCAATTAGTTACCCTACTCGAATCACACCCAGCCAAACACATCCCACTACCACATGTCGTCCTGTGTTTCCCTCAACCTCCCTGTAGGTCCGTTCACTCTTCCCCACCCTCTCCCTCTGCCTCACCCTCAGTCACCTATCATATTGGAGAGAATTTCAAGTCATGTCAGTAATTTCGGATTTTGATAGGAATTTCGAATTTTTGCAGGAATTTCAAATTTTGGTGGGAATTTCGAATTTTGTGGAAAGTTTTTGTCCCAGGGCTGTGCAGATGTCTCACCACACCCGCAACTGGGAATTGGTAGGAAATTAAAAACGGCAGTGCCATTTCCACGAGTCAGACCCTGGTTTCTCTGGATATAAGGCCAATGTGAATCCCCCAGAACATGGAAAGTGTCCAGGTGCAGGAGAGAAGGACGGATTAATGGACTTTATTTACTTTGGTTGGGAAACTGAAGTAGAGGTCGGCAATAATTACATAATTATTTATAAAAATCTCTTCTAATTACACAACTATGTGCATAGCACTACAAAGGGACTGTCTAAAATCGCAGTACAGCTCAAACATTGACGATGCCATACAACTGATGTTACCCTGCTGGAAAAAGTGTCATAATACCATTTGAAACTAGTGGTAGAGGCAGTCAAAGTTGCCCTTCACCAAGAAGCTGGCGGCAAAAAGGCTTACGTGTAAGATACTACCTTTATTCTTTTTGGCCAGAAATATGTTCACTGACGAGATGACGATGTTGGACAGAAAGGAGTTCAACAAGTGTGCTCCCTGTAAGCATAAAGTTGAGGACTTTAACTATCGCTGTTTGATGTCAGAGAACGCTAGAGACGCCTGCTCGACAGTCATCCTGTAGCCCAGGTAATTGAGGCCAATAAGCACTACCACAACTGATGGAAAATACATCACAGTTCTAATTACACATCGAAATTGTCAAGGAAAACAACAGCACTCATAATTAATCGGTCATGTACAAAATGTGTACTATGGTAAATCATTGTCTTTTAGGACTACAGAGCGGGCATAGTAGAATGTGCGTTCTCTTTAATGTGCGATCACAAAGTGCCGAAAATCACAGGCCCCTCACTGCTCCCTCTGCCACCCTCCACCCATCCCTTCATCTACAGGGATATACAGCCTTTTTTCAAATGACCGCTGCTGGGAAAACAGAAAGCCCTCTGCCAAAAGCGACTGCAGACCCCGGAGCAGCCCCCTCCCCCCATCGATCTGGTGACCGAATTTTCAGTATAATGGATCCCTGACAAGCACATGGCTGGGTGGTCAGCGTTATCAACGTTGACACGAGCTACATAAAAATAGAGCATGGAGCTGACATCCCTTAGCACAAAATGAAGATCAATGAAAGCTATGCCGGTTGCAGGTTGTTTTCCTAAAATGACAGCTGCGACCTCCTACGGACCTTGCTACTCATGCCTCTAGTAGCCCCACCAGCAAGCGACAGCCATTTTGCTGCGGAGAACATATTTATTTAACATCAATGCATCTCTTATAATCAAGCATCTTTTAAAATGGAAAACACAGCTGAGACCAAAATTAAAGACTTCTTCCCACGAAAATAGGTGCAATCCATTTTTAGCTTATGAGCTAAATTGGTATATTTTATACGTTCGACTGAAGGATACAATTCGCAACTCAGATTTTTGTGACAAGCAACGAGCTGCACCAACGTCGATTACAAATGATCAGACAGCAAAGGCCTATACATGACCACCTTGCGTAAATTAGAAAAACAGCTTCCACTGTTTTGTTGCAAAACCTACCGATCAGTGCAGCATGTCCTCGTTATTTCGAAACCATAATCACAGTAAAGAAAAAGCGAGATTTTGAATTCCGAATAAAAACGTCTATGTGTCAGCTTGACAGAAAAATTACACGACCTGAGAGCGTATTTTGCGCACAAATCAGTGTCTATAAATAAACTGTCATGCACAGATGCATTAAAAACATTTCTGAAACGTGAAATAACATTAGTGAATAAATCTCTCACGCCATTAGCTGACGTGTCATAAAAAACACAATCATTTTACGTTCGACAACAGCGTGGTATAATTTAAAAGGATATTGCTGTCTTGTACACTACGGCACCTCCCGTTTCACCAATGTGATACTATATCACACTGACGTTCAGGAGACAAATCGTAATAGCCTGTCATGTAATAGAACATACTACAAGATATTACCGCATGTCTCTCTCTTCCATTACATAGAAACCATTTACCATCTGTATACTTACATTTGACATTTTTGATGCATAATTCATCTCTACTGACAAGTGTGTAAAATTCCGTGATACAGGAGATTTCTGCAGTTCCATAAGCAGTTTGATCGTCACAGCCTGTTTCAAGTAATATACTCACATGTCGGAAGAAAATACTATCATTTCTAGGTTCCACAACAAGCTCTAATTCAAGTGGTACTTACTTTATAATTAGTGGTAATGAAATATTAAATAACAGAGGACTTGCAGTAACACCTCATTTTAAACAGGCAGTCGTGGTGATAATAATGAAATCAGTAATGATTCCACGAGAATAGATACAGCCGATATCTATTAGTTATATGAGCAAATCCAGTGTAATTTTGAGAGAACTATCAACATTCAAACTTTAACCAGTTATAACAATCTTTGTGGTGACTATTGCATAAGATTTTACAAAGACTCTCTCTTCTGATATACTGAACAAACAAATAAAGTTTGCGTGTAAACATCGAGCGTATTACATACATACGTATCACTTCATTTGCGCACATGGCCGATGCACAAGTCAATTGCATAGTTCTGCATAAAGTTTTGTCGACTGCACTTTAGGAAGACCATATCCACCAGATTATCACTCACTAGATAGGGTTCCTGAATCGGTCTTTCGTAACTAGTTTAAAACATTGTTATTTCGGCTGTAACACATCTAAGCAGTGTATGGCTACAGCTTAGCACACCGCCATACACTTTGTTTTTCGAGCATGTTTTCGAGGCCTGTGTCAGCTGCGAAAACGACATTAACACTTTTCGGTCCTTTGGCTCTCACAGAAAGCTGAACAACGCATTGTGTGAGCTATGTAGCTTCCACAACACACAGGTTGGTAGAAATAAAACAGAGACGTGATGTTTCTCATTCGTAAGAAAGTGGAAGGCATCGCAACATATGGAAAGTAGAAGAGTTTGTGACATTGTAGAGTCTCTCCAACAGCTATGTGAAGGTGATGAACCACACAGCTAATCTCATCTCCCTCAGCCGCGGGGTAGTGGATGACTTGGTGTTCTGTTTTGATGAGCATTGTTTCCTCATTTAGCAGGCAAGCACATGATTATTGCTGCAGTGCTGACGACCGTCGGAAGATGCGATTCACAACATGCGTGAGGTCGTAGAAACAAGAAATGTGCTGTTATCTTGTTGGTGAAGAAAAATAAGAACTAGTGGAGGGCATCAAAGCATATGGAAATAGGGCGAGTCTGCAGGGTTGAGGACACTTGAAAACAACGGGCTGAAGTTGATTACCTCTACATTTAATATCATGCTCTACACCGACAAGAAGCAGAAATCCAGTGTTGCGCCAAAGCTCACTCCTTCTCGACCAAGTGGTGTTAGTCAGACATTATGTGATAATGAATAGCGTAACAGTGGATGGATGGAATGGGAAAGACGCTGTTGATATGTGGAGATGGGTGGTAATACACAATGCAGTTCGTAGCGCGATCAACTTTTAACAGTTTTACCAGTTGTTCCGTAATTTCAACGACAGCCAGTTGCTTCGAATTTTCTGTATCACTGCTAAATCACCTCTATATGACTTTGCAAAGACCATATACTAGATTTCAAATGAAGATAAATGACTGCACAACACGTCCATTCAGCCACGTAAGCCGGAGTATACCAGACAGAGTCCTATATGATGGAAATTAGATTATCTACATATTTCTAGCGCATCTTTCATAGCACCGAATTTACAATTACGACTGGCCATCTTAGAACCTATCGATGGTCATCACAGAATATTCTCGCTTTCTTAGGATAAAGTCAGTTATTGAAGATCCCTCTTACATTGTCTTAGACCAATCCTCCCTGCAACACCAATCTTACCCACAGCACCTCTAAAATCACAAGATTTCTCCAGATGTGTGGATGTTGAGGAGGGTAGCACCTCTTATCAGTGTATAATAGACATGAGGGTACGTGATATAACAGGTGTTCCAGAAGGATGGAGTTTGAAATATTTCACATAAATCATCTGTGCTATCAAATCTGAAGCATTATTCCACTGTTTGGAGTCAGCACCAGGAAGGTGCTGGCATGAGAGAAATGATTGTAGAGCTTAAACACACAATCTGATGGTTACACAGTTCAGCACCTAAAAATGTTAAAGCCATACAATTTCCTAAGTATTAGTCGTATTGAATGCAACGCTCTTTATACTATAATACGGGATATATTTGTCCAACACCAGACATGAAATCACTCCCAAATTACCTATCCAAATCATTGTGGTGACAAACATGAAAATCATAAAGCTGCTTCCTTCTTCACTATTCTGGTGTACTAGGAAGGCATTGCCAATGTATATTCACCGCTGAAGCTGCTTATAGACAAACTAGGACGAAGTCTGGAGACTGCTGTTTTATCTCTTAGAAATTTAATAAATTTTTGCGATCTTTTAAGTCGGGAATGTACGTTCCTGCAATCACACTTCCCACTTCAGCAATGCTTATCATTAGTAGTAGTATTACTGGTTTTGATGCATGCTGCTATGTCTCAATAGGAAATAATGTGTTGAAAAACCGACTTGAATATTTTCGATGGATGATATATTGAAGTACCATCCACACCCAGATGCTCGAAAATGCACATGAGGAGGCAGCGCCTTATGGGGGAGCAAGCACTACAATCAGTAGGCAAAGGAGCTGCAACAGTGTTGTTGCTGTTTACAGTAGCATGACAACAGCTCTGGTAGCATTCTTATAGCACTAAGAAGTCTTGTCTGATGTTAGACAGTTCTGCTCATGAGTAGGATAATATAGCAATTTCGTCCTAACGTCACGTCTCTCGAGTACAGCCGCCTCACACTATTAAAGGTGATTTATGTGACATCGGTCCACTCTCCTCTAGGACACTGTAGAGAATGCTTTAAGTCTGACAAATGCATTGATTCTTCTCCTTAATACTTAAGCAATAACACTGGGAGAACCAGCCGTAATTCGGTAATATCATATTCGTCTGCGTGTGTGAGAACACAGTTATGGTTTAGAATACATATGTTTTGCATGCTTCGATCTGGCAGCTCTGTGTAATACTTACGGCACCTTTGTTAGTGCATGTGTTATGAAAACCCATGCAGTTTACAGGGGAAGGAGGAAGTTTAATTTTGGATGCATCCACAGTATAATTATTAAGCTTTTCTAGGTCTTCAGTGTCTGGACAGCACCAACCCACCTCAATGGTCGCTTAGGCAGAGTACTTCCCGTTTTCCAAGCAGTGGGCATTTCAAAAAGCCTGTGCGCCCCTGTAGATGGAGGGAGGGATGGAGGGGTGGTAGAGGAAGGGATTAGGGGAGGTAATGGGGCCTCTAATTTTCAGCAAGTTGTGATCGTACATTGAGGAGAATGCATGTCCATGTACTGACCTCTCTGCAGTCTTTTAGGATGAAATTTTCCCCAGTACATGTCTTGCATTATGACCTGTTCACTATGAGTACTTTTTATTTTTCACAACAATTTTGATGTGTAATTAGAACAGTGATGCAGTTTCCATCAGTTGTGGTAGTGTGTACTGGCCCCAATTACCTGGGGCTGCAGGGTGATTGTCAAGCAGGCGTCTCTAGCGAACTCTGACGTCAAACATCGATAGAAACACTCGTCAGCTCTATGATTACAGGTAATACTCTTATTTAACTCTTCTCTGTCCAACACCAGCATCTCGCCAATTGAACATACTTCCTGTCAAAAGGAATAAAGGCGGTAACTTACATCCCAGCAGTTTTGCCACCAGTCTGTTGTTGATGAGTAGGGTTTGACTGCGTCTGCCACTAGTTTCAAGTGGTCCTGCGAAACATTTTCCCAGCAGGATAACACCATTTCAGTGTCATCAACAATTCTTCAACTGTATTGCGATTTCAGGTAGTCCTTGTGTTGCGCTATGCATTTCATTGTGTAATTAGAGCCGAACTTTATGATTAATTGTGTAATTAGGACCGATCTCTTCTTCAGTTTCGCAGCCAAAGTAAATAAAGTACATTTTTCTTCTGCTGCTTCTGGGCAGTTTCCATGTGTGGTGGGGAGGTGCAGGTGGGCTTTCCATTCAGAAGGAACAGTGTTTGAGTTCCAGAGAGGAAACAACCATTTTTAATTTCTTGCCAATTACCAGGCAGGGGTGTTGTGGGACATCAGCACAGCCCTGAGACAAGGAAATTTTCACAAAAATTCGAACTTCACACCAAAATTCGGAGTTCCCACCATAATTCGAAATCCCTGACAAAACTGAAATTCTTGCGAAAATTCGTTCCTGCCAAAATTTCCTCCAATAGTATATGTGGGGATGAGGGATGGTGGAAGCGGAGGGGTGGTTGGAGGGGTGCGAGGGCTCACTTGCAGGCTGAGGGAAACACAAGATGTCATCTGGGAGTGACTCACATGGGTGTGGGTGTGGTTGGGGTTACTAATTAATTGATCTATTTCATTAATTTGCATATCAGTTTGATATCAAAGTTGTGTTCGTGCCGGCCTTACCCTACTACTCAGTAAAAGGAAGAAATATGCAATTGTTGCACCAAGACATCAAATGTCACAAGTTTTTCTAGTGTGTTTAGTGTCCTTCTTGTCTCCAATGATACTCCACCAACAGTCGCCGAATGTTGTAAGACACTACCCTTCGTACCACATCCCATGTTAGATATGTCTTTATAGACTCTTTCCCCATGTTGGTCCTATCTTTGGGGTCCTCCAAGCAAAATACGATCACCAACGGTCTTATCAATGGTTCAGATGGCTCTGAGCACTATGAGACTGAACTTCTGAGGTCATCAGTCCCCTAGAACTAAGAACTACTTAAACCTAACTAGCCTAAGGACATCACACACATCCATGCCCGAGGCAGGATTCGAACCTGCGGCCGTAGCGGTCTCGCGGTTCCAGACTGTAGCATCTAGAACCGCACGGCCACTCCGGCCGGCGGTCTTATCAATGCTCAAAACGAATCATGAGACGTTAACAGAAAGTTAGAAATAGTCAGCGGCCCTGCTAATGGAAACCCTACTCCCTGACGACAGAGAAGACGGCGATACAGTTGATCAGTGCAGGTTATGGAAATGTTATGGGAAGAATATAGGAACAATTAACTTGTGAGCCCCTTAGCACAAGAAGCAGTTAGGCAAGTAATTCTAAGTGTGAAAAAGAAACAATCTCCAGGACAGGACGAAATCCCT
Source organism: Schistocerca gregaria (assembly GCF_023897955.1). NCBI lineage: Eukaryota > Metazoa > Arthropoda > Insecta > Orthoptera > Acrididae > Schistocerca > Schistocerca gregaria. Next base: position 770,144,018 of record NC_064921.1, read on the forward strand.
GCCGAAGTAATACAAGCCTTATGCGGCCAGTTAGTTGTTACTTGTACAATCTGTACGACGAGCGCCTCTTGGAAGGAATGGTCCCTACACTGTGGGAGAACGCTGAAGGGCTAATAATTAGTAAAGGGCAAGATAAGGATCCAATGATACCCAAATCTTACAGAAACATTTATCTTTTGAACGTATTATCCAGATACTTGATAAATTATCTTGCAGAAGATTACAACCTCACAGACTGCTACACAGGATGAGTTCAGAAGAGCCAATTCAACTAAAGACGCAATTAATAAGGCGATTTCGCTAGTGATGGGAACTCATTCTCTGTACGTTCTAGTGATGGTGTTTGATACTGCTGGCGCTTTCTATAACGTATGGTGGCCGTCTTCTTTTGGTCACCTTGGGGATTTGGAGTTTCCGTAAGTGCTGTATAATTGACTGACAGGTAATTGCCACGGGCAACATCCTTATTTGACATGCCTAGGAAACGAAATAACCCAAAAAATAACAAAAGACTGTCCGCAGGAATGAGCGTGTTGTCCGGAGTTTCGGGGTGTAACACTGGAGCGCATACTATAGAAGTTACATGACAGCGGTAACAGAAGCGGACTGCTGGTATTTGCATATGACGTGCTGTTCGTTGTAAGTGGTGACTCCAGAAGAATTATTGAAGACAAATTTAATGTGGCCCTCCACAAACTTGAGGACTGGTGTCGAAGGGTTAAATTGTCACTTGCCCCTTTCAAAACAACGTATCTCCTGTTGAAAGGGAGCCCTAATAAGAGATCCCAAAATATAACTGAATGGTGTAACGATTAGGAGAATCACAATAACAAGATATCTAAGGCCATTTCTGGACCAACGTCGGAGGTTTGCACGTCATATAGATGAAACAGGCAGAAAATATACGCACATGGTGAATCAAATTATAACCACTGCAAATAAGCAATCAGAGTATACCACCAATCTGTATTAGCATTAGTCGTCGGATACTGTGCGAAACTCTGGGCTCATGGTCAGCAGCTAGTTAAGCCAGCATCGATAGTGAGAAGAGTTCAACGAGATATGCAACTAAGATTAACAGGCGTCTACGTCAGTACCCCGAATGATGCTGCTTTGGTAATTCTAGGAATAGGCTGACTGGACTTGGAAATAAGGAAAATAGGAGCCTTTTACTGATTAAAGAAAAGCAATCAAATGGACGTATGAAGAGGGCTTGGAACTAAGGCCAGTTCGAGGCAGGCAATAAAAGATCTCATGTTACAACTGTCGCAAAATGAATGGGACAATTCAGGTACTGGCAAGAGAATATACGAATTTTTCCCTAATGTCAGAGAGAGATTATAACTGATATTTATTAACCCGTCGAGTGGATAGATAGTGTATCTGGCTGGTCATGGTCTCATGCCACGCATCTAAACAAAATCAGAAGACAGATGAATGATGCGGCAGTGTGGGCACACCTGAACACACATTATGGGTCTGCACGAACTATGAGGATGCTGAGGGTAATGGACGTCAGGTATTAAGGATATAGGATCCCAGAGCAGCACTGAGGGGCGACTCGACCTGGCACGTTTTGGACGATACTGCAGTCGCAGGAAGGCCAAGGCGAACTTTGTGAGGCATTCAGCCCTAAGTCATCATGCTGCCGTCCACGCTAGACAACGCACTGCGCAGATGGAGAGAAGATAACTGAGACTGGCGACCACCGAATGAAATACTGTCCAAATAATCTACATTGCGTTGGTGCTAGTGATCATGGAAGTGTGGACATCAGGAAGTAATAATGATGGGTGGGGTCCCTCGCTACACTGGAAACGCTGCTGACGTGGCAGACAATGGCTGTTGACCGGGCAGTACGAGGGCGGATCCAGTAGTGGAGACAACCATGTACAAATGCAGTGCACACACAGAGAACAAATCCTGTAATTTTCGTAGAAGATTAGCAGCCGGATAGTTGGTTAAGGATTGGAATGTAGTTTTTCAGTGGTAGTTGCGGTTTCCTATCTCTCCTTTTTTTTAAAAAAAATAAGTATCAGAAATAAACAGTTAATATGTAATGTCTTACTATAGAAGCAAATGTGATTTGTATGGCCTATTTTAGCTTATCAGAGAATAGGCTCTAACTATGAAGAATAAGTACATAAATGAACATCACCGCAACCCCCTGGGAAGAAGTCAGACCGAGAGTCGAGGAAACATACTCCTAAAGTCATCAGCTGCCAGGGTCTTGCTAAGCGGTGATTATTCAATGCATGAATTCCTTGTAATTGGCAGCCCTTCTTTATCCTACAATGTTCCCTGATACTTTCTTGAAACACTGCCGTGCTCGCGCTTCTGCGTCAGTCAGACATGTTTTCGAATTTTGACCTAGCTGTAGTTTCCTGACCTACACAACCACAACTGCAATCTTTATTTTTGTGACTGGGAGAGGGGGAAATTTTTCATCAAAATATGCAAACCCATGTCAGTTTCATTCTTCGCCTTTACAGATTGTACAATTAAACCGAGATTGTTGTGAAGAGGTGGAAGAAGGGTATCTCCACGAACTACCAGACTCTGATGCTGAAAATGTTATTCAGCAATTTTCCAATTTCGTTCACGCTGTTTCTATCACAAGTCTCCCGTCCGCACAGAAAAGAAGCATATTCTGTGGAGCCTTACTGCATTCTCAACAGAAATGCAATTACTTTTCAATCGCTACAAATCTGCCAATTACCCCCAACGTATTTAATTAATTTTAGAATATTTAGTAAAATTTCGTAGCTTCCTGTAGCCAAACTGGCATTATCAATTGGGACAGAGGGCATTTTATTTCCATCGTGGAGAAAAACACAATTGATATTTCTCTTTTTCCACTCATTTATACAGTCTCCACTCCTGTGGATTGTATTCGAAGTCGGGTGTTTTCATTAATCTGGCAAGAGGGAATCTTGTGAAACTTTTTAACTCCCTCACCCTAAAATTACCTTCAGTAATCAGAGAACCTACTAGTGAAGGTAATATCTGAGACCTGCTGGTGACAAACAGACCCAAGTTTTTCGACTAATAGTAGAACAGGGAATCAGTGATCAAAAGGCCTTTACTGCGTAATTGTAAATAGGAGTACAAAGAAAAGTACGACGATTTTCTGTTTAGCTGAAGTGACGAGAAACAGATATCAGAGTAGCCTATCTGACAGGTCGTCATCAAAACTCTATCTTCAGCTCTGACAATACTGGTCATAAATGGACACAATTTAAGAACATTGCACGATACGCTTTAGACTGGTGTGTGCCGATGAACGTTGTGAGGAATGGAAAAGACACACAGGGACTCGGGAAACGTGTTAGAAAGCTGCTACAAAGTAAAGAGAGCTTCACTGCAAGCTTAAACATAGCCAACGCCTCACAGAGAAACAAAAGCTAAGATCGTGCTGATCAGTTCGGACTACGCTGAAAATAAAAAAATTAGGAACTGGGGATTGATAACATATGGAATTCCTCAGAGTTCAGTTGGGTGTCCACACCTGGCTCTTATGTAAATGATCTTCTGCTTAACATTCAGAAATACAATTAGTAGTTTCTGCACATATTACCAGTGTTTGATAAATGCCATTAGAGACAAAGTAACGCAAAATATTGTTAATGATGTTGTTCAAAGAATAATTAAGTAGTTCTCTGGAAATTGACTCTCTTTAAATTTTGAAGAAACTTCTGATACCATAAAATATATCTCTTCTACTTCATTATTTTTGGGGGGAGGTTATGAATCTAAACACGAAAAAAGTCTAGTAAACATGGTCCTAAAATGCATACCTTAAGAGTTTTGAGCTCTTGGTCACTAGGTGATATATTTCACTCTAGAGGAGATGAAAACGTGCTCATAGTTTTTAAAGTATGTGTTTTGGGTCTATGTTTTCTAGATTTTTTTCCTTATTTTGGTCCATACTACCTCCTTCCAAAATATGGAGAGCAAAGTCGTTGCAGTAGAAGAGATCTGCTTCATAATATCGAAAATGAACAAGTGCTCATAGCTCCTGAAGCATACATTTTGGAACAGACATTTTTTTTTGTTTTGGTGTAAAGAACCTGTCCCTGCAGCTTGTCGGCGATATTTTGGGATGCTGTATACAAATGGCCTAGTACAGTACATAATGTTACTAGTTCCATGAGGCTTTTCGTTGGTGATGCTGTCGTATACTGAGAAATCACAATGATAGAAGATTGTAGTGAAATTCAGTAAGACATGCAGAGGATAGAGGCTTGGTGCAGGTAATGTAAACTGATCCGCAACGCATGCACATTGAGAATACATAGACGGGAGGGCCCTTTATTGTATGAATACACTATTGCAGAACAAACACTGGATGCAGTTACTTCATAAAATAAGTAGGAGTATACGCACAGACGGATCTGAAGTGGACCGACAGCATGAAATTAATCGTGTGTGAGGAAGATACCAGACTTCTTTGGAAGAATACTCATTAAATACAATACAGCAACAATATAAGTAGGTTATAAAACATTCGTGAGACCAATACGTGAATACTGATAGTCAGTGTCATGCAGACGCTCATCCCTGCCGCAGGAGAGGCGTTCTGTGGCCTGCTTTTAAAGGTCCTAGAGCGTATATTTCCAGAGGAGTCAGCCAGTGTTGCTGCCTCCTACGTACAGGTATATCTCGCCGAACGACCACGAAGGTAAAATTAGAGGATTTGAGTCCACATAAAGGATTAGCAGGAGTAGTTATTCTCGCGAAGCGTTCGCGACCTCTGGAACAGGAAAAAATTGACTCGACACTTGTACAGAAGTACCCTCCACCAGTCACCGTAAGGTGGCTTGCGGAGTATACACGCAGATGCGGAAAACGCCAGGGCCTCCTTGCTTCCGAAGTAGGAAGTGAAATACGTTCTCTGAGCATAAATTCGATAATATTGGTACTTAGGCGGAGAAAATTATGTTCCTGTAACACAGAACGATGTAGTTCTCCATTTGGCTTACTTAGTCCTACGTCAGGCACTAAATCATTTAAACCTGCCTGTGTTAGTAAGTGTGGCGTTGCACTGCTAAATGTGTCGTGGACAGGAGGATCGTATCTTTCAGGAGATGTTATCATCTCTTCGTTGCCATCCAGTTCATTGTCATTATCGATTTCTTCATCTGTTTGCCTTGAAGGAGCTGAAAGATTTTCAGAGCATGTCACTTGCCATCTTGTGGAAGGTAGGTAATCAGTACGACTCTTTGATTTATTCTATGTATATCTTCGAAAATTTTTCACGTAGAGATAAGAATTAAGGTGTGTTCTTTCTCTTCTCGCCATATCATAGGTACAGCAAGTCACACGACGTTTTCTTTTCCTTCGCACGATTTAATTAAGTCCTAATTTACAACGACTATTTCAAAATAACGTTTGCACGCTTTCTTTAGAAAAAGTGAAATTAGCTTTAAACTCGTATAATTGTTGATTTTCCACAAATGTAACAGAAAAGGTCGAGAGTGTATCGACAGAGGCGCCGAAGAGGCATATTCTAGAAAAGTCAAAAGTGTGTCAGCATACTCATTAGCTGAGACTGCATAAGGGCTCTGTTCCTCCCTAGTAACTTACATACTTGTTACTTCCTCCTTTATTAAAAATATATCAAAATTAACCTCTTGAAATACAGTGACGACTGAGGGTTACTGACAGTCAGTGTGAGATTAGGCGCTAAGTATGATGAAGTCCTTGACTATGGCGGCACAAAATCGAGATCGAAGTGCGAACATCTGAATAATAAAACTTTATATGTGATACTGATAGAACTGAAGAAATTAGTTGAAATTTGTGTCATAGTCAGGTGTTAAATCCACATCTCTTGCATACTGCCCAGATGTGCTAGACATTACACCACCATAGCAGCACAGACAACAGAGCTGAACAGACTTCCCTAGTCCAATGCCCTTCCCAAAACAAACTTAAATTCACGCCTTCTTGAATCGTCACTATCGCCGAGGCTCTCCGTTGTTGGAATAGCAAAAAATGGCTCTGAGCACTATGGGACTTAACTTCTCAGGTCATCAGTCCCCTACAACTAAGAACTACTTAAACATAACTAGCCTCAGGACGTCACACACATCCATGCCTGAGTCATGATTCGAACCTGCGACCGTAGCGGTCTTGCGGTTCCAGACTGTAGCGCCTAGAAACGCTCGGCCACTTCGGCCGGCTTAGAATAGCACCCTAGCTTTGAAAGTAATCGGAAAATCTTGTCTGTACGTCAGACAAAGGTCATCTATAGATCTAATGGAATTAAATTTTCCTTGAGACGTACGAGTCACACCTTCATATACGATAATGACAGAAGCTGAAGAAATGAATTTAAATTGGTGCCACTGACGATTTAAGAAGGGAAACATAGGATGAAGGCGTGAAGTTTGTGTTGGAGAGAGCACTGGCAGGCCTGTTGTATATGCTGCTGCGCTGGTGTATGGCTAGCATATTTTCGTAATAAGTAGGAGACTTGGGTCCCAGTTCTGACTACAGCACAAATTTTAATTCATTTCTTCAGTTGCTATCAGTATCGTGAAGTCTGTGATGTTGTTCAGGGATATTCTCTGACTGTTTTGGTACAAATTACAACACCACAGCGTCATATATAGGAAAAACATGCGCATGTGCAGAACTATAGACATATATCTAACGTCGATCTGTTGTAGAACTTTGGAACACGTATTATGTTCGAGTATAATGACTTTTCTGGAGACTAGAAATCTACTCTGTAGGAATCAGCATGGGTTTCGAAAAAGACGGACGTGTTAAACCCAGCTCGCGCTATTCGTCCACGAGACTCAGAGGGCTATAGACACGGGTTCACAGGTGGATGCCGCGTTTCTTGACTTCCGCAAGGCGTTCGATACAGTTCCCCACAGTCGTGTAATGAACAAAGTAAGAGCATATAAACTATCAGACCAGTTGTGTGATTGGATTGAGGAGTTCCTAGATAACAGAACGCAGGATGTCGTTCCCGGAGAGAAGTCTTCCGAAGTAAGAGTGATTTCAGGTGTGCCGCAGGGGAGTGTCATAGGACCGTTGCTATTCACAATTTACATAAATTACCTTGTGGATGACATCGAAAGTTCACTGAGGCTTTTTGCAGATGATGCTGTGGTGTATCGAGAGGTTGTAACAATGGAAAATTGTACTGAAATGCAGGAGGATCTGCAACGAATTGACGCGTGGTGCAGGGAATGGCAATTGAATCTCAATGTAGACAATACATAGAAAGATAGATCCCTTATCATTTAGCTACAATATAGCAGGTCAGAAACTGGAAGCAGTTAATTCCATAAATTATCTGGCAGTACGCATTAGAAGTGATTTAAAATGGAATGATCATATAAAGTTGATCGACGGTAAAGTAGATGCCAGACTTAGATTCATTGCAAGAATCCTAAGGAAATGCAGTCCGAAAACAAAGGAAGTAGGTTACAATACGCTTGTTCGGCCACTGCTTGAATACTGCTCAACAGTCTGGGATCCGTACCAGATAGGGTTGATAGAAGAGATAGAGAAGATCCAACGGAGAACAGCGCGCCTCGTTACAGGATCAATTAGTAATCGCGAAAGCGTTACGGAGATGATAGATAAACTCCAGTGGAAGACACTGCAGGTGAGACGCTCACCAGCTCGGTACAGACTTTTGTAAAAGTTTCAAGAACATACCTTCACTGAAGAGTCAAGCAGTATATTGCTCCCTCCTACGTATATCTCACGAAGAGACCATGAGGATAAAATAAGAGAGATTAGAGCCCACACAGAAGCATATCGACAATTCTTCTTTCCACTAACAATACGAGACTGGAATAGAAGGGAGAACCGATAGAGGTACTCAGGGTACTCCCCGCCACACACCGTCAGTTGGCTTGCGGAGTATGGATGTAGATGTAGATGTAGAACAGTAGAAGAACATTGCACTGAACATCAACGCTGTACTCGCCTTTTGCAACCTAGCACGTCTGCAATTGCTGAGCATTGCATTTTCACTGGACACTCAATGGAGTATGACAAGACAACAATTTTGGCAACAGCAACATCCTTTTGGGACCCCGTCATAAAAGAATCAGTGGAAATGCGCATGACAGACAATCTTATCAACCGTGACAATGGCTACCAGATAGACTATGCGTGGAACCCCGTCCTCTCTAAGGTCTGCTCCCGACGAAGACGTCAGAGTACTCCGATGGCCGCGGCAATTGACAATGCTGAAGACAGCTGAGTTCTGCAGTTCCACCAGCGAGGGCGCTGCTGGCGAGCGGTATGGTTCGTCTGTCCACACGATTTTAACGCATGAGCGGAATACTCGCTGCACGCTATATATTACGGAACGGAGGGCGTCTTCGTCAGTCTTCGATTGCTCACCTGAGGATTGCTGGCAGTTGTCCAGTCGAAATATCGTCGATGGAAGCTAACGACGACCGGCTGCAGGCCCGATATCTTTTCCGATATTTAGTTCGCCGGGAAAAATTTAAATTTCACATACGTCACTACAGGTTATCATGACGATAGTAAGTCCACTATAATGTTGCTCCTTTGACAGGAATTCGAAGGTGGACAAAGAACGTGTTCGTATCGTCCCTCTCGCTATGAAACACAGTTGAGAAATGATGGTTGTTAGTTACTTATATATCTACGAGGGGCTGTCGAAAAGTTTGTAGCCCGAGATAGTTACCGTAATGTCTCGCACAAACAACACCGTCTACTTTTATGGTGACACTGTGTATGCAAGTCAAATTTAGCAGCTCCAGCTTCGTTAGTTTTGCCTCTAGGATACGTTGTATACCACAGTGAAACCAAAATGGCAAATACCGAGAGCATCTAGATCTGTGCTGTGACTGAATATCTTCATTTGAATGGAATAACGCCGAAGGAAATTGCGGAGGACACGCGGAATACATCTAGGGACAGTGCTCCGTCTTATGCAACAGTGAAAAACTGGGTATCTGATTTCAAACGTGGAAGAACGAGTGTCAAAGATGCACCAAGAAGCAAAACGTCTGTGACCGTTGCCACTGATGAAACAGTGACTGCAATGCACGAAACGATTTTGCAGGATCGCGAACAACGTTGCAGCACATGGAAACCACGTTTGGAATCTCTCATGGGTATGCTCATGACATTGTTGTGAATATTTTTGGAATGCAGAAACTCTCATATCTGCGGGACCGAAAGACTTGAATGCAGATCAGGTACGGGAACGTGTGAAGAGTTTTAAAGAAATTATCCGCGAATTTGTAGTGGATGAAGACGGCTTTCGTCCATGGTACGTGGCAATGGACGAAACGTGGGTTCACCACTTTGATCCTGAGACAAGACAACAACCACAACAATAGAAACATCTTTCATCCCCAAACCCAAAATATTCCGGGTGCAAAATTCAGCCGATAAGGTGATGGCGTCAGTCTTCTGGGGTGCATAAGGGATGATTATGGCGGATTACTTGCAACATTCCGTAACTATCAATGCATCATTGTATTGCATTGTATGCAACTGGGGACCTAAAACGATGGAGAGGCTTCGTCCCCGCCGTAGCCTGCAGTTGTACACATTCCCACAACAGGCTACAGCAGGCCACTCACCCCACCACCGCCTCGCCGGCCGCGGTGGTCTAGCGGTTCTAGGCACGCAGTCCGGAACCGCGCGACTGCTACGGTCTAAGGTTCGAATCCTGCCTCGGGCATGGATGTGTATGTTGTTCTTAGGTTAGTTAGGTTTAAGTAGTTCTGAGTTCTAGGGGACTGATGACCGCAGCTGTTAAGTCCCATAGTGCTCAGAGCCATTTGAACCTTTTTTTTTTTTTTTTTTTTTGAACCACCGCCTCACACCGAACCCACGGATATTGTGCACTTCGGCCCCCAGGGTCCCCCCACGGGAACATCTTACACCATTGTTTGCGTTGTAGAGTAATTATCTGGTTGGTTGGGTTAGTGTTTAACGTCCCGTCGACAACGAGGTCATTAGAGACGGAGCGCAAGCTCGGGCTAGGGAAGGATTGGGAAGGAAGTCGGCCGTGCCCTTTCAAAGGAACCATCCCGGCATTTGCCTGAAACGATTTAGGGAAATCGAGTAATTATCGTGTACGCGTACGTCGAGACAGTGTTTGCTCAGCTATCGCCGACGTAGTGCACTCTATTGCACCCTCGTGCGCCGTTTGAGATAAGAGATCAAGAAACAAAGGCGCTGAAAATTGGCACGTGGAGTTTTTTGCATCAGGCAACGCACCGGCGCACAAAGCCATCTCGGCATGCAAACTCTGCGTGACTGCAGGTTCTAATTGTTACGTCATCCGCCATTTTCCCCAGATTTGGCTCCATCAGAATTTTTTCTTTTCTGAAACCTAAAAGAGACCTCAAAGGACGGTGATTTGACAATGATGATGCCGTGACTGATGCTATGAGCACTTGGTAATACTCGAAATCAAGGACCTTTTATTTGAATGTTTTGCAGAAGTTATCTGAGCGTGCCCCGCAAGTGTATTAGTGTACACGGGTTTATATTGAAAAATAAATTGATATTACGAAATTTCTGTCGCTGTTTGTCAGTTAGGCTAGAACTTATCGACCCCCGTCGTGAACTCTCCCGAGTTAAAATAACTCTGATTTTCGGCCCAGCAATGCATCAATGAGTGGGGTTAATCACAGAGTTTCCTTAATTATGTACAGAGATGACTGGCTATGAAATTAAATTCAAAGGTACAATAAAAAGTAAATCTACATCTACATAGACACTCCGTATGCCATCGTACGGTGCGAGGCGGAGCGTACCCTCTCCTGCTACTAGCCAATTCCTTTCCTGTTCCACTCATAAACAGAGCGAGGGAAAAACGATTGTCTATATGATTCCGTATAAGCACTAATGTCTTTTGTCTTATATTCGTGGTCCTTAAGTGCGGTGTATTTTGGTAGTAGTAGAATCGTTCGACAGTAAACACCAAACGATGGCTCTTCAAATTTTCTCAACAGCGTTTCTCGAAAAGAACGTCGTCTTCCTTCCAGTGAGCTCCGCTCGACTTCCTGGAGCATCTTCTTAACTCTTACGTGTTACTCGAACCTACTGGTAAGAAATCTAGCAGCCCACTTCTGAATTGCTTCGATGTCTTCCTTCAATCCGACCTGGTACGGATCCCAAATACTCTAGCAGCACTCAAGAATAGGTCACACCAGCGTCCTATATGCGGTCTCCTTTACAGGTGAACGACACTCTCCTAAAATTCCCCCCCCCCCCCCCCAATAAACTGGAGTCGAGCATTCGCCTTTCCTACTACAATCCTACAATTTCATATCACTCTGCAATGGTATGCGCAGATATTAAACGATGTGGATGTGTCAAGCAGGGTAGTACTAATACTGTATCCGAAAAATAAATTTCTCATATTCATACTCATCTGCATTAAATTACACTTTTCCACATTTTCCTTAGTTTATGAGTTGATTTGGATGAAATCTTTGCAAAGTGTTTCAGCAAAAGTTACCCCAGATGCAACGACATTAATAATAAACAACAAACCACGTGAAACTGAAGTGATTTATGGTTGGCAAAGTTCAGGCAGGGAAGCACTTGATGGTGAGCTCATCTCTTTGACATTAAATTTGCAACTGATTCAAATCCACATCTAGAAGACAGTGATGACAAGACCGACCCATCGCTGGGAATCTGGATGTGCCTGCATCTACGCATGCTGCCACTGCTGTGCCATCCAGAAGATTGCAGGGCCCATGGCCTGCAGCTCCTGCTGCATCCTGGCTGGAGTCTATCGCAACTTCGTGGTGAATCCAAAGTGTCCGTACTGTGTGTAAGGCGTGAGGTGACTGCTTCAAATAGAGACCGTAGTGCAGCCGGCAGAGCCAGCAGTCCCTCTACTCAGAGCAGAATCAGAACCGAAGCTAAAAGCGCAGCAGAGCGCGTCCGTTATACGCAGCACGTCTCAAGCAGCAGTAGCCAGTCAAAGAGTAACAGCTTTTTCCCACCAATGAAAACATTAAACGGGAGAGAGGGGGAGGGGGGGGGGCAAGAGTTCAGTTTGTGGGCCAGGCTGCAGCACGAGTGCTGTAGAGCTCAGTCTCGCAGCACAATTCCCCCACTACCACGCCATGCCATCTGAGTGGAAGGAGGGGAAGAGGGGAAAACCACGAACACCCTTCATTAAAAGGGCAATGGGTATGGCTTCGTTTTATATTTCACATTTCTCAACAGTGTAGATCACAAGCAAAACAAATTTTCAGCAATACTCAACAATTTTTGGCGCTCTGAAGACACAGTTTTTATCTGGTAAAAATAGTAAGCATACCTACAGACACAGACAATTTCACACTCAATTCCCACGTATTCGTGACTTATTTAATTTCATAATCACATTAAGGTCTTTCACATTAGCATGTCGAACGAAATGTTGTAGCACTGTTAAAACTCAACATGGAGACTTGAAAACTCTATCTTAGGAAAGCAATGTAGATGCCATGGACGGTTTTTTAAAGTAGAAAGATTCGTCATTGAACCTGGAACTACCTTTCAGATAAATCAGCTAGGTATGCAAATTCGTGGGGGTGCTTTAAGACTGAACTGGCAAATGGTCTCAAAAACAGTTCGAAAAGAGATGGAACGCTGACAGTGCCCACAAAACTTTTATAATACTGTCCTTGTAATTCATTCAAGACCACACTGAATCCTTCATGCTTCGTATTTTCTTTAATGCCATTTGAGCTTAGGGAACTGGATTGTCAGAATGTGTTCCCTCTGTAACACGATTTCCTTTTTAAATGAATCCTCATCAAATGACAAAGAAATTACCTCACAATGTCTTGCTGTTGGCAATGTGCAGTCAAGTCCATTTAAAATTTGAAGTTTGCCATCCATTCCGAATGTTCTAATTTTCGTTCATGCACTCCACTGTCCCTCATACATTCAGCAAGAGCAAGTATGAAATCGACAAATCTTTCGAGGTCTGAGCCTCGACTTAACCAACGTTCTTTCCAGTAATATATGAAATCTCCATACTCTTCACTCGGTTCCATTGAAAAGTGTTGGAAACTGATGCAAGTGACAATTGAATAATTGGTGCGACCTCAGAAATTTTGTTAGTCGCATCACTTTCTCCGTCATCTCCCTACCTGCAAATTTAGCTCAAAGCGCTTCTTGATGCACAGAACAATGAAACCAGTCCGTCACTATTCGTAATTTTCTCCTGTTTCATTATCAACTAAATCTTTAAATCCTTTGTGGATGGTACTATGATATCATTTTACAGCGAATATGCAATAGCAGTCACTTATGATAATTGAGAATTCTCATCCGTCTCTCCTGTCATTCCAGTTCATTTTAAAAGATTCTGGCGGCAGGCAGGTAAACTGTCCCCTTTTGTGCAAATAGCGAAAAGTAGACAGCGTCGGCACGACGAACCTGCCGGACTAAGAGAGTTGAGCTGACAGAAAAATGGATCACCGGAAAGTTAAATGAAACATTTCGCTGTTTCGGGTACTGGAGAGGAGGAGCGAAGAGAGATGAGTGACAGGCCGAGGCTCAGCCTGCACGCGGCCCCCTCACATTTGAGAGTTAACGAACATTTCGCTCTCATTTAAGTATATGGCTGAAAGAGACAGCCTTCCAGGAATTGTGAAACGAATCCTGTCGTCCAGGACCGTGTGCCACAAAGAGCACAGATTCGCCATGATATGGGGAAATTCACAGGCATCTATTGTGCTGAATGAGGCCAGGCTGATCAGGCCTAAGCGGTGTAGCGTGCGAGTGAGACAGACCAGAACCTACGTCACAGGGAAACCCCGTAGGAACTGTTCGTGCCCAGGGAGGTTTGGCAGTGTTAAATATGGCGGACCTAAGATCGGCCGTAAAGGGAAACATTTATGAAAACTGTTTAATTCTGTAGTAATTCAGGGACTCAAGCCACAGTAATTTTAATCTGCCATCTTCCTTAAATTTTCATGGTGATACCAATAAAACTTGGATATTCATCATATGTATAATAATTTAGGATTTACTGGTAAAGAGATATTAACAAGTTTCGTAACAAAGACCTCAATGCTAAAATCTGAACGCTTTGGTCGATCTTAACGATCGACATTTCATATAAAAGTGCATCATCAAAATGGCAAATTTTGTAAATATTAACTCTGTAACTTTATTTGTTTAAAAGCCATAGTAAATTTAATTTACCAGTATTTTCAGTTAAGCATCGGATCATTTCCTCCACACAAAACACACTGAACGATGACAGCATGACGCCTTATCGAATCATTAGGTAATGCAATATTTGTTGTAAAGTTTAGCGCATAATAGTTACTTCTGTTCTTTATTTATTTATCAGGAAGCACATTGGTGCAAGGTTACAGGCCGCGACATTCAAAGATAAGAAGGGAACTACGTCGGTTTTATGTGAAAGAATTTAACGTTTATTACGTAATGGACATTATTGTTACTTCATTTAGAGCTTGCAAGTGGTGAAGCTTTACTTAAATATGTTAAAATGTAAAATAATGTAGAATAAGCTGTAGCCAATCAGATGGACGGTGTCATGGACGGGAACTGCACTAGTCAGTTGAGCTACGATGTTAGGTACGCATGGGACGCGGCCGGAGACGGGTAGAGGGACAGTTCTGGTCTACACACCGAAGGGTACAATTCGGATTGAGAAGCGAAAGCGGGCAGTCTGTCATTAGGTAACTAGGAAGTGAAACGACTTAGAAAATTTGGCGTTGTGTGGTACTGTGGGATTTAGTCTTTGAGCGGTGAGCAGCCGCGCGCCGGGTGTGAACTCTAACTTAACGAGGTAGAGTATTGGACTTGTAATTCGCGATGGGATTGTGAATGATCGAACTGCGTCAAATTGATACGCTCTCGAGTGTAACAGTAACTCTAAATACGACCACTTTGGCTATTAGTATGCTTCCTGAATAAAGATTTTTCTAACTAAATTGCAACTGTGTAGCCTACATCATTTATGGGTTGTTAATTTTGCTCGCGATGTGATTGTTACTGTCTTTATATGTTATATTATGTTCGTATCTTTCATACAATTTCGAAAACTTGCCGTCAGCAAGACAAATTACCCAAAGGGTCACAAGTGCCTAATTTAGGGCGTGTAATGCGACACGTGCCGTTCAACCCCTAGACGAGTTTGAGCCAAGACATTTTGACGAAGAGGAACCACATGTGAGCCCGAACATCTTTGGTATCTTAGCTCGCACGTTGCACATGTGAGGTTTGGAACGCCGTCCCGTGTCCTGGATTAAACAGACGCCTCTGTAGTCGCACCACAGTAGAAAAAATCCCGCAACCTTCAATCGAGTATAATGAAACACGTCTCCCAGAAGCTTGGGTCTAAGAATGTTACGTTACTGTGCTTCAGTAAATCCAGATTTATATATCTGGCTCTTTCTGCGTCTTGCTTTCTAGCGTGAAGGCACAAAAATAGAAAGGGGAAATGTTGGCCTATGTGGGGAACAGAAGGAAGAAGCCATACGTCAAAAGAAGATACATAGATATAAAAAATACACTGTCGGAATAAAATCTCAATACCAAAGTATAGTTAATGATATAGTTAATGTAAAGCAATGAACTGTCAGGAACACAATTATCTAGGCACATATTTAGGACGTTAAAATCTCAAGGTCGCAGGGAATGTAAGCGAGAGATAAGCCATTGCAAATGTGAAATGCTTGTACATCAATAACCAAAATGTTGAATGCAAAAATGCAAACGTGCATGCACTGTATTGTACAGGTGTCGGACGTCGGTTTGTGAAATGTAACTCATGCCTATTGCACTTGGTCGGTCAATACACCGATGGTTAATGCTGATTGTGGATGATGCTTGAGTTCTCCTCTGACGGTGCCTCACATGTTTTCGACTGGAGACAGATCTGGTGACTGAGCAGGCCAAGGCAACATGTCGACACATGTAGCGCTTGTTGGGTTACAACAGTGGTTATCCTGTTGGAAAACAACGGCACACTGTTGTTTCCGAATGGCAGGACAACATATTGAATAAACAGGTTGACGTACAAATGTGCAGTCGGACTGTACGAGATAACCACGAGAGTGCACCTGCTCTCATACGAAATCTCACCCGACACCATAACTGCAGGTGTAGGTCCAGTACGTCTACAACGCTGACAGATTGATTGTAAGCTCTCACCGGACCTTCTTCTAACCACCACACAGCCATCACTGGTAACTAGTCAGAATCGCTTTCACACTACCCTCCAATGAACTCTCGCTTAAACACCAATGAAGTCATAAATCGCGGTGGTTGGAGTTCACTGGAATGCTCGCTACAAGGCATATGGTTCGGTGTCGTTCTTGAGGTAAAAGATTTGTACCAGTTACGCTACTGGCTATTAAAATTGCTACACCAAGAAGAAATACAGATGATAAACGGGTATTCATTGGACAAATATATTATACTAGAACTGACATGTGATTACATTTTTAGGCAATTTGGGTGCATAGATCCTGAGAAATCAGTACCCAGAACAACCGCCTCTGGCCGTAATAACGGCCTTGATACGCCTGGGCATTGAGTCAAACATAGCTTGGATATCTTGTACAGTTACAGCTGCCCATGCAACTTCAACACGATACCACAGTTCATCACGAGTAGTGACTGGCGTACTGTGACGAATCAGTTGCTCGGTCACCATTGACCAAACTTTTCAGTTGGTGAGAGATATGGAGAATGTGGTGGCCAGTCCAATAGTTGAACATTCTCTGTATCCAGAAAGGCCCGTACAGGACCTGCAACACGCGGTCGAGAAATTATCCTACTGAAATGTAGGATTCGCAGAGATCGAATGAAGGGTAGATGCACGGGTCGTAACATATCTTAAATGTAACGTCCACTGTTCAAATTGAGAACAAGAGGTGATCGAGACGTGTAACCAATGGCACCCCATACCTTCATGCCGAGTCGTACGCTAGTATGGCTATGACGAATACACGCTTCGAATGTGCGTTCACTGCTATGTCGCCAAACACAGATGCGACCATCTTGATGCTGTACGCAGAACCTGATTTCATCCGAAATAATGACGATTTGCCATTCGTGCACCCTGGTTCGTCGTTTAGTACACCATCGCAGACGCTCCTGTCTGTGATGCTGAGTCAAGGGTAACCGCAGCGACGGTCTCCGAGCTGATAGTCCATGCTGCTGCAAACGTCGTCGAACTGTTCTTGCAAATGTCCCCATCTGTTGACTCAGGGATCGAGACGTGGCTGCACGCACGATCCGTTACCGCTATGCTGATAAGACGCCTCCAATCGCGACTGTTAGTGATACGAGGCCGTTGGGATCCAGCACGGCTTTCCGTATTACCCTCCGGAACCCACCGATTCCGTATTCTGCTAACAGTCATTGGATCTCGAGCAACGCGAGCAGCAATGTCGCGATACGATAAACCGCAATCGCGAAAGGCTACAATCCGACCTTTCTCATAGTCGGAAAGGTGATGGTAAGCGTTTCTCCTCCTTACACGAGGCGTCACAACAACGTTTCACCAGGCAACGTCCGTCAACTGCTGTTTGTGTATGGGAAATCGGTTGGAAACTTTCATCATGTCAGCACGTTGTAGGTGTCGCCACCGGCGCCAACCTTGTGTGAATGCTTTGAAAAGCTAATCATTTACATATCACAGCATCTTCTTTCTGTCGGTTAAATTTCGAGTCTGTAGCTCGCCATCTTGGTGATGTAGCAATTTTAATGGCCAGTAGTGTAGTTGTATAACTGTTCTGCCAACTGCTGCTGAAATTGCTGCTACAGATGCCGCACGGTGCACCAGAGTCTTTCTCTGAACACGATTGCCTTCCCCCTCGGTAGTGTTAAGTAGCCGTCCGTTGTCCGATCTTCTTGGGATCATTCATTCTCGTGACAACCGCCTCTAGCAGTATTGTACAGAGCCTTCTTTCCTGCCGAGTCTTCCTACAATCCAGAGAAGCAACATTCTGTTTCTCGTATCTCTATGAGACGACCTCGTTTGAACTGATTTGCATACTATTAGTGGTGTTACTAGCGCGTCTCTTATGCGACTGGCGCGAAATAAGTATAGTCCTCATCTATCAGATGTAGAAACACATCTACCAACTTTCATTTGTATCACACAACTCCTTTTTGGTGTTGCTATTGTTTTCTATCTGTGTATGTATCTAGTGGCTCAGCATGTAGACCATCGTTCCTCATACAGAGATGTATGTTTCTCCACATTCCCCTAGACATCTAGCATACTGTCCCTGTAGATACGCTTACAAAGGCTTCCTCAACAGTTTTGTACAACTTTTCAATAGCCGAGTAACATCGAGCCACATGGGTGTTCTCTGTGCTTCATGATGAGGTGGTCGTATTAATGAGTTTGGAGGTGTTACAGAACCACGCACACTCCAGGACAACACCGTACATTAAGGAACTAACTCACCTGTACAGTGAAGTGTGCTGGAATTCCATCCACATGGGACCTGTGACTACCTAGTCTTCGAGCTGAGATACTGAGCAAGCTCGCTAAGCAGTCAAAGAGAAGTTTCCTTTCATCTACCCTTGAAAAGAAAGTGGTTGAAGCAGCTATCGCGATGACATCTCGGCCCATAAAACATGAGGTGGGTTCCTTTCCAACTCTTGCACGTAATGGCGAGTTTACTTTGACCAGAAAATAATACTCCTCCTGTGTGAACTGCGGATTTCAAACATTTATCAGAAAACTAGTAAGTCGCCTCGGCTTTGCGCGGATACCGTGAAGAATCGACTGACCGTCCTCGTGATTATCTATTAGTGAAAACTAATATCCAAATCCCTACAGTGGTTATATATCATATAAACAGAAAATGCGGTAAGGGACTCCACGTTAGAATATACATTCAGCGTGACATGGTAGACACTGTGGCAACAAAGCACGACAGGGTGCAACTCGTTCCTCTGTGTCGTTCTCTGATAATTCACACACATTCAGCGGTCTAGACCTTTCATTTAAAGAAATTTCGAATGGTCTCACACCTTTCAACCAAAGTGTGTGTGTGTGTGTGTGTGTGTGTGTGTGTGTGTGTTTGAGGTTTACGGGCGCTAAACAGCGTGGTCATCAGCGCCCAAACGCATAGAAACAGGAACACAAGCGGTGAAGGGACGAAGACGGACGCCGAACAAGGAGAACGGCTAAAAGACACAGGCCTGACGCAGTTCCAAATGCGCACATACAGAGGCAAAACAAGAGGAGAAGAAACACACTAAAAAAGGAAAGGAAACACAAGGAAAAGAGAACAGATACCGAAGGGAAACAAGGAGGTAATCGTGACTGGCGGACCTCTTACCTAAAGCCTGGGTGAGCCAGTCACCCAGCAGCACATTAAAACCTTCTCCCTAAAATCCGAGGCAACAGATTGGACAGGACACAAAACCGTAAGACCTTAACCACAGTCGCTGCGTCGTCTTGCAAAATAGAGGGCAAATCCGGTGGCAAGGAAACCACCGCCCTCTGGTCAGAGAATAAAAGACAGTCAAGTAAAATGTGGCGGACAGTAAACCAAAGTTCGACCGCTGTTTTACAAACAGATTTCATGGGCAACTGCTCAATTGCTAAGGAAATGGTGACGCACCCATCCTGTCGAGTTCTATTACACACCGTACTCGTGCTGCCTTTGATACTTGCTGAAAAAGCAGCATATTTCTCTCAGTCAACAGGACTGCTCTACGAGGTAGACCACGGCAAACGCTCTCGTTTTCTGTGTAATTGTTCGCCCTGTCTGTGGACTGTGCTACACTCACAGACACACCCTATCGCTACTTCGCAGTGTAACAGTTCTGCCGCGGATTCTCATCTCAAACAATGAAGTACTGAAACAAAGCAACAGTTGTCAGCTTCAAAGCGGCGATATCAGTAAATGCCATATATTTCCTCGATTGTACAAAGTGAAGAGTGACATGGGTTCAAAAACGGTTCAAATGGCTCTGGGCACTATTAGACTTAACTTCTGAGGTCATCAGTCACCTAGAACTTAGTACTACTTAAACCTAACTAACCTAAGGACATCACACACATCCATGCAGGATTCGAACCTGCGACCGTAGCGGTCGCGCGGTTCCAGACTGTAGCATCTAGAACCGCTTGGCTACTCCGGCCGGCAGTGACAAGAGTTCTTCTGGACACCCTGTACATAGAGTTGTCTTGCGTAACATTCATTCAATGAATCTCTTGTATCTGTATTTCTAAATATTAAAATTCATGTTGACATTCCGCTTAACACCATTCCGAATAATAAAAATAGCATATTTGATGGTTGTGACCTGTCCTACTGTCAATCGTCGACGATGTAGCTGAACCGCGTGCAACCTTATGGTCCAGCGAGACTTTAAATTTAGCTATCTGTAGTGGTTGAACACCACCTGCTACTTGTCTCTGTATTGCAGATGAGGAGTGGCAGCTGGAGGACAGAAGCAACGCTACGCTCTACGTGGATACTGGCTGCATGCAACTGCTGGCCAACGCCCTGGACCATCCCACGTGTCCACTGGAAGATCTGCCTCCAGAGGCCATCGAGCAGCGTGAGCGGTGCCGCGTGCAGCTGTGGAGCGACATGGTTCAGAGGTCGCCCTACTTACCCGTCACCAGCTACCTGGCCTACACGCAGAGGGCAAACGTCAAGCTCTGTCTACTGGCCTGGATGACTGCCAACTCGCGCGGCATTTGTCAGGACGTCCTCTTTAGTATGATACAGTCAGTGCACGATGCTCGCTGCTACTTCGATAGTCCTGATTACCTATCGTGTCTGCAGTCGAACGATACAGATGCCATCTGTTCCGTTTCCAGAGCTACTCTGTTGCTAAAGTGTCGCGATTTTTCATTCCTTCAGCCACCGAACATATGTACTGTCGATCTTTACAAAAATGGATCATACTCAGCTATATCCAAAGGAAAGTGGACAGTAGAGACCGACAAATGGTTTGGAAAGGCAACAGAAAGAACACGGAGATATAAAGACAGTTTAAATAGCGCAACTTTTAAATACAAGGATTTTAGAATCGACAGCTTAAAACCTTTAGAAATTTCATTTATAGCGGTAAATATTCTTTTTCGCTTTTCAACTGCTGGAATATATATGTACCTTCCCCCTTTACGTAATTTGCCTGGAAAGATATTATTGTGCTTTCAGATCACTGGTATAATCCAGATCCTGTGTTCTGAGATCGTGTACCGTATGGCAGGTGCCCTCAACTTGAGCACTGTGGTGTTGTTAGATAGCGCCCTCACACTTCTCAGCTGCATCTGGCTAAACTCATTCTGCTACCAAATGTACGCATGCATTCGTCATCTGAGGCTCCCTAACGACCTACTACCTGCTGAAGCAAGAAAAGTACTCCGTCGTCAGGTGCTGTTTGCCCTAATACCCTGGAGTGCAGTATGTGCAGCATGTGCTGTTTTGGAAAAAACGAGCAAATATTATTTGTTCCACAGTCGAATACTATTGATGGTGGGAATTTTAGCCTCAGTAGCTTTCAACTTGGTTTGTCTTGGACTAGTGGGCTTCATGTACCTACGTACTGCGAAATCCATGACTCAGCTCAGGATTTACAGTAACAATAAATTCGTCTCAAAGAAAGAAATTGTTTTTATGACAGTTAAAACTGTCTTCTTAAGTGGAGTAGGTGTAATTATTAGAATTGGGCTCCACCAAGCACAAGGTATTGCACAGTTTGTGTACTACGTGCATTTAGCTACGATGTTGCAGGGACCACTGCTGTTCGTTTTCTTCATTTGCAAAGGAACAACACTACCTGCGCTCATGAACAGCGTGCTGTCGTGGTGGAGACCGGACGTCATGAGGCCAGACCAGGAGCTGTGCTCGGCGGCCGAGAGGAACCTGGAGAGGAAGGGACGTGAACGGTCTCCGGCTGCAGAGTCCTCGCTGTAGAGTCTTCGAGTTTTCTTCTCGAACGACTGTCTTCCTACAAGACTGTACTAACTCCTATTTGTACACGATAGCCTCTGTCTACGTACTTTAATTCACTGTGAGTATTTACTAAAACTGAATCTCCGGTGAAAATAATAGTAAAGTTCCTGCCCTACTTTTTCTGTCCGGTCACGCAATGAAATATTAACACAGAGTCAAAATTTAATCAAGGAGATTTAATGGTATGTTTATATGTGTTGCCTCAGTTCTTTCAGAGAAGTTCGAAATGGCAGACACCACCAGTATAAATATGTACCTACACCGCTACAGCGAAATATTATCTTGTGTACAGATGCATTCACTTGTATGAACTCTTGCAGCTCTAAAATAAATAGCTCAGGGCAAGCAGGTATAATAGACGGAGAACATTACATTGCACTTAGTACCGAGTAGGAATCTGGGCTCGGTGGCAAGTGTCACCAGAGTTCCGATACGGCTTGAGTGGTTCCAGCTCACACGCCGAGTGAGCAGGTTGTCTTACTTCCACCTGCACCATAGCGCCACGTGTGTCGAACCTGTTTTCACTCAGTCTTGTGTGTGTGCTTGTATGTGTGTGTATCGGAGGGCGTAGCATCGGTTTGCCTGATGGCACTCGCTGTTGGTTTGTTCCCTGCCCGCACCACGATGTCTGTCAACTCTCCCTCGAACATTCCTCGTCAAGGTGAAATTCTT
Source organism: Schistocerca gregaria (assembly GCF_023897955.1). Taxonomy (NCBI): domain Eukaryota; kingdom Metazoa; phylum Arthropoda; class Insecta; order Orthoptera; family Acrididae; genus Schistocerca; species Schistocerca gregaria. The sequence continues at coordinate 770,166,640 of NC_064921.1, forward strand.
TTCAGTTTTGACAGAAGTACGAGTCATGTTCAGCCAGGCTCTTTAGAAATTCACGATTGATTGGCTGATATGATTCATGTTATATCTGATCAGGTAGATACTGCTTATTTTTACGCTGTTTCGTATGCATTTTCTTGCGAAGTTCCATGACTCCTTGCAACTACAGTGGCTTCTCACTAGGCTTGGTTCTCAGGTGATCTTTACTCTCCGTGATGACTCCATTAGCCCAGTCTTTTCTGAATATGAGACGTTCGAGTATATTCCGGTCAGAGTTTGAAGTTAGCCCTGTCCATTCTCGTCTCTCCTAGAAGGTGGTGGCGGAGGGTGATTCTTCCCGTAGTGGTGCTTTGAATTCTGACGATCTTGTCCTTAGAGGGATGGCTTGCTTGTTTATTTTGATGTTGGAACGCGTGGTGTATCTGCGTCGTCTCCTCCATCTGTAGAGGCGTCTGTTCCAGAGGGTTCCGGTGAATTAACGGAGACGTCGTCTGCTATTCTACCTGTAGTGCTGTACTACCCCTTCCTCATTCTGATATGGTGGAGCAAGATGTTACTATGGATTTTGTCCTGGGTAATCAGAAGACGCAGAGGTAATCGGTTGATGAAAGTTTTGGCGCAAAGAGCATTTACGAGTAAAATTTACAGGTTGGAATCGGAGAATTCAATTTTGCAGTTTTCCCCACCAAATTCTACATAAATACAACGAAAACAAAATGTCAATCAAACCTGAACTATTTATGAACGTAGCAAACTATAGTAAAGGACATTTCAAGTTCATTACAAAGATACAAAACATTTTAAATTTATTCAAATTCAATAACATGAATTCGACGTTTTTCATTTTTTTACCATCATAAATAAATTGTAATCCTACAATTGTGTCTAATTTATCAGCTTCATTTGTAAAGGTTGAAGTATATCGATCTGGAAGAGTAATTTTATATTTATCATCTGAAAGTAATAAAACTTTATTACTAAATTTAGTTGGAAAACTTCAGGATTTGAAATAACATAAGATTTATGTTTTTTCAATTCTCATAGTTTAGTGAACACTTCTGAGCAACCATTACTGTATGTGTTAAGTTCATTTAATAGATTTTCAATGCTTCGATACATGGAAATTTTTGTATATACGGAAAAAATTTTAAGAATAAAAAATTAAATTGTGTTTTTAGTTTCAAAAAACTACAGTTTTCAATTTTTGCCTTTTCCTTGTCTTCCTGGAAATATTTCAAAAGAAAATGGGGACAATAACTTATAAGTGATGGCGTCCTCTTGGGTAAAATATTCCAGGGGTAAAATAGTCTCCCATTTGGATCTCTGGGCAGGTACTGCTCAGGATGATGTCATTATCAGGAGAAAGAAAACAGGCATTCTACAGATGAGAGCATGGAATGTCAGCTATATTAATCGGGCAGGTACGTTAGAAAATTTAAAAAGGGAAATGGATAGGATAAAGTCAGATATAGTGGGAATTAGTGAAGTTCGGTGGCAGGAGAAACAAGACTTCTAGTCAGGTGAATACAGGATTATAGATACAAAATCAAATAACGGTAGTGCAGGAGTAGGTTTAATAATGAATAAAAAAAATAGAAGCATGATTAAGGTACTATGAACAGCATAGTGAACGGCTGATTGTAACCAAGATAGACACGAAACCCTCACCTACCGCAGTACTACAAGTTTCTATGCCAACCAGCGCTGCAGATGATGAAGAGGTTGAAGAAATGTATGATGCGGTAAAAGAAATTGTTCAGATTGTTACAGGACACGAAAATTTAATAGTCATGGGGACTGCAATTCAATAATAGAGAAAGTTACAGAAGGGAAAGTAGTTGGTGAATATGCACTGGGGCTAAGGAACGAAAGAGGAAACCGCCTAGTAGAATTTTGTGCAAAGCATAATTTATTCATACCTAACACTTGGTTTAAGAATCATGAAAGAAGGCTGCGTATGTGCAAGAGGACTGGAGGCACTCAAAGATTTCGCATAGATTATGTAGTGGTAAGGTAGAGATTTATAAACAAGGTTTTAAATTGTAACAGGTTTCCAGGGGCAGATGTGGACTCTGACTACAATTTATTGTTTATGACCTGTAAATAAAAATTGGAGAAACTCCAAATACGTAGAACTTTAAGGATTTGGGACCTCGATAAACTGAAAGAACCAGAGGTTGCAGAAAGTTCCAGACAGAATATTAGGAAAGGATTGACAAGAACAAGGGAAAGAAATACATTAGAAGAAGAATGGGTAGCTTTGAGGGATGAAATAGTGAAGGCAGCAGAGAATGAAGTGGGTAAAAAGACAAGGGCTAGTAGAAATCCTTTGCGTAACAGGTGGGATACTGAATGTAATTGCTGAAAAGGGGAAATAATAAAATTCAGTAAATGAAGCAAGCGAAAAGGAATACGAACGTCTCTAAGATGAGAAAGGCAGGATGTGCAAAATGGCTAAGCAACGGTGGCTATAGAACAAATTAAACGATGTAGAGGCATATATCGCTAGGGGTAAGATAGATAGTGCGTACAGAAGAATTAAAGAGACCTTTGAAGCAAAGAGAACCATCTGTATGAATATCAAAAGGGCATTTGGAAAACCAGTCCTAAGCAAAGAAGGAAGGCAATAAGGTAGAAGGAGCATATAGAGGGTCAATGCAAAGCCAATATATCTCAGGACAATCTTATCGAAAGGGAAGGGGATGTGGACGAAGATGAAATGGGAGATATGATACTGATTGAAGGATTTGACAGAGCACTGAAAGACCTAAAACATTAAATAGCCTCGGCAGGAGACAACTTCCCATTAGAACTACTGATAGCCTTTGTGGAACCAGCCACGACTAAACTATGCCATCTGTTGAGCAAGATGTGTGAGACAGATGAAATACCCTCATATTTCAAGAAGAATATAATAATTCCAATCCCAAAAAAGCAGACGTCGACAGATGTTAAAATTATCGAAATGTGAATTTAATAAGTCATGGCTGCAAAATACTAACACGAATTCTTCACAGACAAATTAGAAAACTGGTAGAATCCTACACTGGGGAAGATCAGTTTGTATTCCGCAGAAATGTTGGAAAATGCGAGGCAATATTGACCTTACGACTTATCTTAGAAGATATGTTTGGAAAGGCAAACCTACGTTTCTACAATTTTAGAGTTAGAGAAAGCTTTTGACAATGTTGACTGGCATACTCTTCTCAAATTCTGAAGGTTACAGGGGTAAAATACAGGGAGCGAAAGGCTATTTACAATTTGTACAGAAACCAGATGGCAGTTATAAGAGTCGAGGGGCACAAAAAGGAAGCAGTGATTCAAAAGGCGATGACACAAGGTTTTAGCCTATACCTGATGTTACTGAATCTGTGTATTGAACAAGCAATAAAGGAAACAAAAGAAAAATTTGGAGTAGGATTTAAAATCCATGGAGAAGAAACAAAAAATCTGAGGTTTGCTAATGACACTGTAATTCTGGCAGAGACAGGAAAGAAATATGGGAGAGCAGTTGAACAGAATGGACAGCGTCTTGAAAGGAGATATAAGATGAACATCAACAAAAGCAAAAGGAGAATAATCGAATGCAGTAAAATTAAATCAGGTGATGCTGAGAGAATTAGATTACCAGATGAGACATTTAGAGTAGTAGATGAGATTTCCTATCTGGGGAGCAAAATAACTGATGATGATCGAAGTAGAGAGGATATAAAATATAGACTGGCTCTGACAAGGAAAGCATTTCTGAAGAAGAGACATTTGCTTACATCGAGTATAAATATAAGTGTTAGGAAGTCTTTTCTGAAAGTATTTGTATGGAGTGTGACCATGTATGGAAGCGAAACATCGACGATAAATAATTTAGACAAGAGAAATAGAAGCTTTCGAAATGTGGTGCTACAGAAGAATGATAAAGATTTTTGGGTAGATCATGTAACTAATGAGGAGGTGCTAGATAAAATTGGGGAGAAGAGGAATTTGTGGCACATCCTGACCTAAAGAAAGGATCGGTTGGCAGGACACAATGTCAGGCGTCAAGGGATCACCAATATAGTATCGGAGGGAAGTGTGGAGGGTAAAATTCGTCATGGAAGTCCAGAGATGAATACACTAAGCAGATTCATGATGATGTAGGTTGCAGTAGTTACTCAGAGATGAAGAATCTTGCACAGGATAGAGTAGCATGGAGAGTTGCATCAAACAAGTGTCTGGTCTGAAGACCGCAACAACAATACAGTAGCATCTAGTTTAAAATGTTTTTTCCTGTAACCTAGGAAATTCAATTGTATGGTGTTTGAAGAAAAAATTGAAATATTTGGATTTTTAGTATGTTCATTTCTAATTCAAGTGCACCTTTTGGTTCATATTTAATAACAGGAACATGTATTTCTATACTTTCGATAACAATTTTACCATCTTTCCGTAGTGTAGATTTATCATTTTCTGTTGGCCAAAGAAGACTTGAATCTTCTTGATCTTTTCTTGTACTCCAAGTAAAACTCACTGTTAAATCACGTTCAAACATAATATCTTCCTAACAATTAAAAAACCCTTGAAATAATTCTAAGGGATAAGTAAATTCACCTAGTTTAGTTTTAATTTTTCCATTGTTAAGATCATGTCCTTCCTATTATACTCATTTGAGAGGGAAGAAGTTACTGGAATAAGAGCTGAAGAAGAAATAACTTAATGGTTGATTCTGGTTAAAGTATTATTATCTTCATTTAATTGTGATAACATCAAACAATTTTAAAACATATTTATCAATTAGTTTAATGTATGGATTACCTCTGTATTCAGAAAAATGGTTCCATGTTTGTGAATAACATCAAAAGTTATAATGATGTGAAAAATTGGGTTGAATCCAACCATCTCCAATATTAATATTAATTTCAGTTTCATTGCTAGGAAGATTTAAATAATTTTTTCTTATTAACAGGAAATGAATAAAATTGATAACTTTCAATTTAGTTTATGATTTAATAGGGAAAAATATTATTAATTCATTTCTAAAAATATTGTTACCTAGGCATAATTAAAGTCAATCTAATTATCGTTTTCATCAGTTACATTTATTTATAAATTTTGAATTGTATCATAAATTAGAATTTTTATAGGATGATTTGTATCATAAATTATTGGTCCATCAAATTAGTTTCTCTATGATAATGATCATTATGTTTAACATACATTCCATCCACCAACTTAAGATTCCCATTAAACATCTTCCCCCCTCCCACCCCCCGCCATGAACCATGGATCTTGCCTTTGGTGGGAAGGCTTGCGTGACTCAGTGATACAGATAGCCGTACCATAGCTGCAACCACAACAGATTTTTGTCCGCTTCGTGGTCTGAAACAATTCAATATCACTTGAAAGCTAACATTATCATAGTGCTGTATTATGAAGAATCGAGTTTCTCAACTCCTGTGTGGTACTTTGAAAACATGATACATATGAACATGTTTAATATATCTGTACAGTCTGTAGGAATTAATCCGCCTTTGTTTGACTAAATTACCAATTACCCCACATAGTTTTGGCAGGACATTGTAAGGATGATTCGGAAGTTTCCAAGCTCTTTTGCAAGAACTTGAACTTGACAGTAATGATCAAACTCATTTGATACTCACATCTCAGTTACGGACACTCTGGTGTTAAGAAAAGTTTTCAGAAATTATGGGATACATGTTACCTCAACAATATGGAAAAGTGGATTCGTGCTGTATTGTCAAAATACAAACTGTGCCAGAATGCAAAACTACCTACCTCTACGCATAGAACTCCACTATTTTCAATCATTCCCGTGATAGTTGGAGAATTAGCTGCTGTTGATATTTTCATCCCCATTATGGGATCTAAACTCGTTCATTCATTTATTTTCGTGGCTCTTGATACTTGTCTCTAAATTTGTGTCATTCACACCATTACAAAACGCAACTGCAAAATATGTTTCTATAGCAAATCATAAAGAATTTTCTGAAAGAAATAGGGAATGATGACAAAGCAGTTTCTGTTTATGCCCCACGATTTCATTCTAATACATGGCTAAAAATTATTAGATGTAGGAAAATGAAACCAATATTTATATCACGTTTTGTGCCATCTTGTAACCTTCGGAACACATTATGAAAGACTTAGGTAAGCCTTGCTGATTATGTTGCTATCGACAACACAGAAGCTGGGATTTACAGTTGTAGCATTTTCAAAATATCATTAACGAACTACCGAATGATTCTACAACATTACCTACACTTCTTGTGTCGAAGAATAAACCACCACCAGATCGTATAAAACAATTAATAGATTCCCTACACAACATCGAGAAGTAATTATTGGAACATTGGGAAACGTCAAAAAAGCCACAGAGGAAAAGAAGCAGCTACAGAACCCATGAGTGAACATCAAGAGCGTACAGGTGGGCTAGAAAGTGTTGCTTAGATCGCATCGTTTATCTCGTAACGGAAAGTCTTTAAATAGCAGGTTTTTCTTTGTGTATGTAGGTTCTTCTCGCACATGGAAATACTGTGGAACTTGAAACTATATGCAAACATAAATAATGAGGACTTAATCATCTTATCAAACTTACATATAAAGAATAGCAGCCTAGGGAGTACACTGTTCTTTGGTAAAAGTATGCAATGGCGAGCATAGTTGCCTCAGTTGTTGCAGTGCATTTTCTTACAGTAACTGTCGGAACTGTTTCATAGTCTTGAACTAATCTGTATGTGCGTCAATGTATCTTTTACTGTTAATCTACGTAGTAGGGTTTTTTAATGATCTAAGATTTGTGTTATCTGAAGAAAAGTACTTTCATTTTGCTAAGCATTGTCTTGCGAGATGATAATACAGTGAAGGTATACAATTTTTTCATCTATGTTTACATTACGACAATATAGAATTGTAAGCCGTCTATGAGCAGTTTGTGTTTAGCTGGTATTATTTTGAGTTTACTGGTGAAGTATCTGTCATTCTTTTGAGGTCTTGCTACAGCAGAGCACAGTTGGGTTTTAGGTTCTAAGATAATCATTTACTTTTACAGGAAGACAGTTTGCAAATGTAATGAAGTTTTGGGACTTGTGGATTCTTGCTCTACCTTTACGAGATGTAATTTTTGAGGAAAGTGAAGGAATTGACATTTCATTTAGGTCCACATTTTGTGAAGTAGGTACTGAATTTTAGCGATGTAGATAACTATTGACTTTATTTTAGATAAGAGATGGTGTATGGGTCGTTCTAAATTGAGAAAGATATATCTGATGGACAGTAATTTAACTAAGAACATTTCTGACTGATGCTTGTTCTGCTATTTAGGAAGTGTCTTGAAGAGTGATAATTTCAGAGTTGTATGCATACACATGATGAATCTAGAAAATACAGTGCGATATAGATATGGAATATGATGAATTCTGCTTAAGGACTGCCATGTGAGGCTTAAAATGCTACTATGGTTTATTAAGATGCAACTTTGATATATTATGGTGCACTTATGATATTTTAAGTGATGTGGGTTATGATTTATAGGAGAATATGCTGGAGGTCAATCAAATATGTTGTTCTCAGGAAGACACATGAGGCAATATATATGTATTAGCGAGGAATCATTTCTCTTTTTGGAGCTATTTAGGGAATAAGACAAGGTAAGGAATGTATATTCTTTACACGAAGCAACCCACATCTATACTAGATATATTGAGATTGTGTTTGTTCACACTTTGTTCGTAGGTAAAGTCATGGTGTTATTTCAAGAGACATTTATTTTGTCATGACAGTATTTCTGATGACAGTATTAGTGAAGTTTTGGTACTACAGACGAGATGTATAGTGAGGTGTAAAAGCTATCGATTGTGTAAAGAAGACGAATTACAGTTTGGCATACCAGTCACACCTGATGCATAATTTGCAAACTCCAGAAAATACAAAACTTTTACTTGGGTGAAACACTAGCGGTTGCAGAAGACACATTTTCTTTTCATTATTTGGAAATAAGAGTGCATATGTGGATGTATGTGTCAAGTAATGAGCAGGAATGGTTTTACAAAGATTTTTTTCCTTTGCTGCTGAATTACATAATGTACACGTGAGATGACCTTTTTAGCTTTGTGATGTTGTAGATGTGGAAAGAAATTCTATGTGAACAGTTTTGTTTCTCTTTTTATTACCGATTACATTTACCGATTTTTTTTGTGACATGATCATTGTTGAATTTTTCTCTATTGCAGAAATAATAAAATATCTGAGAATTAAACAATATTTTGAGATTGGAGTGTGACATACGTAGTGAACAAGTGACATTCTAACAATGCGAATGTTGCAGTGATTTGTTAGGGATAACCAGACATTTCAAAAGCACCCACTTGTATTAAAAACATTGATCCATAACTTGTATATAATTGTCTTATGCAGTTTGAGTACTTTTCTCTTTTCAGCCTGTAGTATCTCTACAACTTGATGCAAGCTGATCTGCTTCATTTTTATGCATGTTATAAATAAGTGTGTAAAATAAATTACATTAGCACTTTAGTGTTTTTCTGTTTAAACAATTTTACATCAGAATTTCTCTAATGGCGATCAATGAAACTGTAGGTTCTGCTACAGTAGTGATGCAGCGCTGATTCTAGTACGTTAAGTTAATGATTCTAAGTGAATGATTTTTTCCTCTTGTCATTCTTTCTGCTACTACTGAACAGTTTCAGGATAAATCTCTTTTGTGTGGTATCTTAGTATAAGGTATTATTATTTATTTTCTGAGATATGTTTTTATTTTGCTGTTGTGATTAACTACATATGACCATACATTATGACTCCACACAGAAATAAGTGGACATTTCACATCTGATAATATTGACTTAGTGATGTTACTTGCTATTTTCTATTCGATGATCATTATCTAAGTATTACTAAATTAAAAAAGTGTTCTTTAATTATAAGGGTTTACATGTAATTCTCTTTCCCCAAACTTAGTGGTTAAATGTGTGAGAAAATGTTCACGAAAACTGAATTGACTGTGTTAACTTGAGCTTATGTCCCTTATAGTATATAAGGTGGAATTGCATATATGGTCACTTTTTTATATATCTACCACAGAAATTTGGTTACATGAACTACACATTTTGATTGTTTAACTGTAATTCCTACTGTGTAGGTGCATACATCTTCGTGCAATGCTAATTTTCTATTTGTATGGAATCATAATAACATGTAATTACTATGTATATATCAACTCTAGAATCTATGATTAACTGTAACTTGTTTTATATATGTCACCACTAATGTCATTGGACCAATCTTTACATCATAATATGATGTTAGATGTCACACATTTCTGGATCAAAACATGTACTTCATGGTGCAGTGTATTAATTTACCAACAGAAAATGCATTCGTATACAACAAGTTTGCCACTGTGTGCTGGCATGGAGTTCATATTTACAATTGTACTACAAGTAACATACCCACACTTATATGGCCACATATTGTTTGAGTCATTTACTAAGCACTGAGCGTATAAGTTTTTTCACATAATATAGATTACTTACTGTTATTCATTTATTCACTATAATTCGTTTCTATTATTGTGTCACATATGCGACTTTTGGATGTGCACATCAATTACTAGAACCTGTATTTCCAAAGAGATTCAGCTTCAATGCTTTTATGATTTTATCATGAAATTTTTGATATTGAACAAGCTATAGTTGCACCTTATACTATCAGTATTGACTTTGCACAGTATCTTTATCCAAATATGAAAAGGAATGGCCACTTAAACATTTTGGTGCAGTAATCAGTGGACATAATGCATGTAGCTAGCGCCTGAGTCTGTTTCCAATTCTGACCATATTAACATTTTGGTGTGGTTGTCAGTGTGCATAATGTATGTATCTAAACCATGAGTCTGCTTACACCTTACACTTGGGTGTCCTCAAATTAATTTATTAACATGTTGGTGAGGTTACCAGTGGACATAATATATGTAGCCAGTCACTGAGTCTTCTTACACTTTAAACTTGCGTATCCTCACCTGTATACCTTAACTTTTCAGTTTGGTTGTCAGCGGACAGAGTGGGAGTTGACCTTGAGTCTGCTGAACCTAAGACAGGTGTTTCATTACTTGGTTTTCTATTGCCAGATGATTTTTACTCTCTTGAAGGCCTGTAAATAACATTTTTTTATATTTACAAATGAACTACTGCCAATTACATGCAGATATGAGTTCCTAACTGTGCAATGGTGCCTGTATATTTATTTTCTATCTTTGCACTATTTGCAGTTCTGTGTAAGACCTGTGCCTACGCAATTGAAAGAGATTTTTATACTCTTGAAGAATTATAAATAACATTTTCTTATCCTATCAAATGAAGTCCTATCAATGTAATGTAGATATAAGTGCCAAGATGATACTTGTGTATTATTTTCCCTACATTCTACAGCTTATTCCCATTCTACATGACTTACATAATCTTATGTTTATGCATTTTACCAGTTTTGTTAAGAAATCTGACGCTATCTCCCTTATTTCATGTCATGTAAGAATTTTGCGTTTGCATCTTGCCTGAATGTTACCCAAGAATCACCCCACTAAATTCTTAAAAGTGAGGGTGGGATAATGAAAGTGGGACGTTTGGAAAGATGGCTACTGATTCTGCTGTTGCGTGCACACACTTACTCTGAGTCTGAGATATTGTCAGTTGTTGAAAGCAGTCAGATGCTTCCTGCTGTGGAGAGAAGCCACACTACATGAGAGGTCGGAGCCTGTCGTGACTTTCCTAGAAGCTCCGGAGGACAATTTCGCATTACTTCGGTAATTTACTTTATGCTGCACATGGTTGTTGCTTGTTTGTGCACTGGAGGGATTTTGTCAGATTTATGTGTGCACATATCGAAAGTAATATTCGTATCTTCGTTACGACCTGATACGTCATTATTGATTGTAGACACTGTGGAATAATTAAAGTTTTCGAAGGTGGTGCACTGACGTATATCCACAAACATACTGTATTGTAATCACTTACAGCGTTCAAACAGATAGTCGGAGCGGAGATAAAGCGATATGCGCATTTTTCTTATAATGATCACATTGAGGAGATCATCTGCAGTGAAAGTAAGTACATATGAAAACGTTGTAGCATAAATTTTATTTTGTAATAGAGCGGTCATCAGGGGCTTCGGAATGAAAGCAGTGAAGCAGTATGTACTCTTGATACAAATTTATTAAATTTTAGGCCAATTTTGCTTGTTTTTTTAAAGTATTATGTTTATTTTAGGTATTATGAGTTCATGGAAGTTTCAACATATGGGGTTGTCTTCAGTCCTGAGACTGGTTTGATGCAGCTCTCCATGCTACTCTATCCTGTGCAAGCTGCTTCATCTCCCAGTACCTACTGCAACCTACATCCTTCTGAATCTGCTTAGTGTACTCATCTCTCGGTCTCCCTCTACGATTTTTACCCTCCACGCTGCCCTCCAATGCTAAATTTGTGATCCCTTGATGCCTCAAAACATGTCCTACCAATCGATCCCTTCTTCTAGTCAAGTTGTGCCACAAACTTCTCTTCTCCCCAATCCTATTCAATACCTCCTCATTAGTTACGTGATCTATCCACCTTATCTTCAGTATTCTTCTGTAGCACCACATTTCGAAAGCTTCTATTCTCTTCTTGTCCAAACTAGTTATCGTCCATGTTTCACTTCCATACATGGCTACACTCCAAACAAATACTTTCAGAAACGACTTCCTGATACATAAATCTATATTCGATGTTAACAAATTTCTCTTCTTCAGAAGCGCTTTCCTTGCCATTGCCAGTCTACATTTTATATCCTCTCTACTTCGACCATCATCAGTTATTTTACTTCCTAAATAGCAAAACTCCTTTACTACTTTAAGTGTCTCATTTCCTAATCTAATTCCCTCAGCATCACCCGATTTAATTTGACTACATTCCATTATCCTCGTTTTGCTTTTGTTAATGTTCATCTTATATCCTCCTTTCAAGGCACTGTCCATTCCGTTCAACTGCTCTTCCAAGTCCTTTGCCGTCTCTGACAGAATTACAATGTCATCGGCGAACCTCAAAGTTTTTACTTCGTCTCCATGAATTTTAATACCTACTCCAAATTTTTCTTTTGTTTACTTTACTGCTTGCTCAATATACAGATTGAATAACATCGGGGAGAGGCTACAACCCTGTCTCACTCCTTTCCCAACCACTGCTTCCCTTTCATGCCCCTCGACTCTTATTACTGCCATCTGGTTTCTGTACAAATTATAAATAGCCTTTCGCTCCCTGTATTTTACCCCTGCCACCTTTAGAATTTGAAAAAGAGTATTCCAGTCAACATTGTCAAAAGCTTTCTCTAAGTCTACAAATGCTAGAAACGTAGGTTTGCCTTTTCTTAATCTTTCTTCTAAGATAAGTCGTAAGGTCAGTATTGCCTCACGTGTTCCAACATTTCGACGGAATCCAAACTGATCCTCCCCGAGGTCTGCATCTACCAGTTTTTCCATTCGTCTGTAAAGAATTCGCGTTAGTATTTTGCAGCCGTGGCTTATTAAACTGATAGTTCGGTAATTTTCACATCTGTCAGCACCTGCTTTCTTTGGGATTGGAATTATTATATTCTTCTTGAAGTCTGAGGGTATTTCGCCGGTCTCATACATCTTGCTCACCAGCTGGTAGAGTTTTGTCAGGACTGGATGTCCCAAGACCGTCAGTAGTTCTAATGGAATGTTGTCTACTCCGGTGGCCTTGTTTCGACTCAGGTCTTTCAGTGCTCTGTCAAACTCTTCACGCAGTATCGTATCTCCCATTTCGTCTTCATCTACATCCTCTTCTATTTCCATAATATTGTCCTCAAGTACATCGCCCTTGTATAAACCTTCTATATACTCCTTCCACGTTTCTGCCTTCCCTTCTTTGCTTAGAACTGGGCTGCCATCTGAGCTCTTGATATTCATACACGTGGTTCTCTTCTCTCCAAAGGTCTCTTTAATTTTCCTGTTGGCAGTATCTATCTTACCCCTAGTGAGATAAGCTTCTACATCCTTACATTTGTCCTCTAGCCATCCCTGTTTAGCCATTTTGCACTTCCTGTCGATCTCATTTTTGAGACGTTTGTATTCCTTTTTGCCTGCTTCATTTACTGAATTTTTATATTTTCTCCTTTCATCAATTAAATTCAATATTTCTTCTGTTACCCAAGGATTTCTAGCAGCCCTCGTCTTTGTACCTACTTTATCCTCTGCTGCCTTCCCTACTACATCCCTCAGAGCTACCCATTCTTCTTCTACTGTATTTCTTTCCCCTATTCCTGTCAATTGTTCCCTTATGCTCTCTCTGAAACTCTGTACAACCTCTGGTTCTTTCAGTTTATCCAGGTCCCATCTCCTTAATTTCTCACATTTTTGCAGTTTCTTCAGTTTTAATCTACAGGTCATAACCAATAGATTGTGGTCAGAGTCCACATCTGCCCCTGGAAATGTCTTACAACTTAAAACCTGGTTCCTAAATCTCTGTCTTACCATTATATAATCTATCTGATACCTTTTAGTATCTCCAGGGTTCTTCCACGTATACAACCTTCTTTCATGATTCTTAAACCAAGTGTTAGCTATGATTAAGTTGTGCTCTGTGCAAAATTCTACTAGGCGGCTTCCTCTTTCATTTCTTAGCCCCAATCCATATTCACCTACTATGTTTCCTTCTCTCCCTTTTCCTACACTCGAATTCCAGTCACCCATTACTATTAAATTTTCGTCTCCCTTCACTATCTGAATAATTTCTTTTATTTCATCGTACATTTCTTCAATTTCTTCATCATCTGCAGAGCTAGTTGGCATATAAACTTGTACTACTGTAGTAGGTGTGGGCTTCGTATCTATCTTGGCCACAATAATGCGTTCACTATGCTGTTTGTAGTAGCTTACCCGCATTCCTATTTTCCTATTCATTATTAAACCTACTCCTGCATTACCCCTATTTGATTTTGTGTTTATAACCCTGTAGTCACCTGACCAGAAGTCTTGTTCCTCCTGCCACCGAACTTCACTAATTCCCTCTATATCTAACTTTAACCTATCCATTTCCCTTTTTAAATTTTCTAACCTACCTGCCCGATTAAGGGATCTGACATTCCACACTCCGATCCGTAGAACGCCAGTTTTCTTTCTCCTGATAACGACATCCTCCTGAGTAATCCCCGCCCGGAGATCCGAATGGGGGACTATTTTACCTCCGGAATATTTTACCCAAGAGGATGCCATCATCATTTAATCATACAGTAAAGCTGCATGTCCTCGGGAAAAATTACGGCTGTAGTTTCCCCTTGCTTTCAGCCGTTCGCAGTACCAGCACAGCAAGGCCGTTTTGGTTAATGTTGCAAGGCCAGATCAGTCAATCATCCAGACTGTTGCCCCTGCAACTACTGAAAAGGCTGCTGCTGCCTCTTCAGGAACCACACGTTTGTCTGGCCTCTCAACAGATACCCCTCCGTTGTGGTTGCACCTACGGTACGGCCATCTGTATCGCTGAGGCACGCAAGCCTCCCCACCAACGGCAAGGTCCATGGTTCATGGGGGGAAGTACTTTCAAGTACAACTCATGAAATGGTAAGAGGCTGAAAAACCTACGTCCCAGGTTTCCGAAGTGAAATCACAACTTTCAAACGATTCAATGTGTACTTTTTGAGTATTTCTTCTTGCGTTCGTTGGGTTACATGATTATAAAGGTCAACTGTGTGAAAAATATTAATTTTTTTTACAGTTTTAAAATTAATATTCTTACGTTGTTTGGACTCAAAGAGCTAGACATCTATTTGTTGCGTTGCATATCTGTAGCCACGCGGAGTGGTTGCGCGGTTTAAGGCGCCATATCACGGATTGTGCGGCCCCTCCCGTCGGAGGTTGGAGTCCTCCCTCGGACAGGGGTGTATGTGTTGTTCTTAGCGTAAGTTACTTTAAATTAGTTGAAGTAGTTGTGTAAGTCTAGGGACCGATGACCTTGGCAGTTTGGTCCATTAGGTATTCAGACACATTGCAACATTTTCGCATGTCTGCAGGTGAAAACTACTCTTGTGCAGCAACACAGAGTCGGTGTTTATCTGAGTGTTCTGACACTCCTGTCCCGCAGTGCAACTACGCCGAGGCGTGTATTGTGAACCGGAACTAATTCTGTTCAATGATGCGAATCATTTTGCTGTATTTCTTTTAGATTCACGCTTTCGGCTTTGGGAACCGCAGTGGTGAATAAATAATCCCGTATATACAACACTGGGGAATTCTTCAGCACTGGACGTCCCTTAAGACTTTCACGGTGCTTAGTTAGGAATGACGTCGTTCAATGGGAACCTTTTTACTCTTGGACGAAATGTATTCCGCTTTATATTTCGCTATAACATTTTTTTAAATTCGGACATTCAAGTTTTTATCTACTGTACTTGAGCTGATCAAAGGACTCTGGCGTAATGAAGCAACGCGTTTTAACTACCACTATGCCAGCGAAGTAAAAATTACGAGTTTCGGCGAATTGATAACGTTATATACAGACAGAACTGACTGGTCTCCTGGTGCCAGATCAGCCGCACAGCTCTCGCCGGTAACTGCTTCGCCCAGCTGCGTTCCGCGCCACCTCTACACAGCTGGAACAAAGGTTTGTGGACTGACCGAGCGCGCAGTAGTGGGGGAACACAGGTGCCGGCTCGAACAGCTCTTCTGCAGGACATGGTCTCTGACTCGCCTGGCATGCACTGACGTCTTATCCTGATTTTTCTATCTACTGTAGTTTTTCTAGGAGAGGTCGTATTCTTCATTGAGACAGCTGTGGTGTAGTTTTGTCGCATATTACACGTTCCCAACAGGGATATACGTTTACGGAGCACCACGTGATATTGAAACAGAACTAGCAGCACTGGTAACAGCATTAATAGTAGTTGTTTCTGTTGTTGCAACATAAAAATGATGTTTTCTGAATAATCTGCTGAAGGAGAAACATATGGTAATCATTGACAAGGAGAAGGGACAGGATAGAAGGACATGTAACGAGTCATTAACAAATAACCACCACGGTATATGAGGGAGCCGGAGAGGGTGAAAAGTGTACGGAACGACGAAGTTTGAAACATGTCCAAGGAACAGATCAGGACATTGGGTGCAAGGGCTACCCTGAGATGAAGACGTTGGCACAGGAGCAGAATACGTGGCAGCCAGCAGCGGAGCAGTCTGAAGAGAGATGACTGAAATACGGAAGTAGTAGTAGTAATATTAGTAGTGGTAGGAGTAGTAGTGGTAGGAGAAGTAGTAGTAATTTTGTTGATCCGTGGATCTCTTTTAGAAGGATATTGGGAATTATGTGGCGTGACAGTTTAAAAACAAAATGTAAATCATTTATGCAGGCATTTAGATACTATCAGTACTAATCCGACTAGGATGTGACATGTCGCCGGCTGTGGCTTTATACCCTGAAGCGCCAAAGAAACTGGTATATGCATGGGTGTTCAAACACAAAGAGATGTAAACAGCCAGAATACGGCACTGCGTTCGGCAGAGCCTGTATAGGACAACAAGCGTCTGGCGCAGTTGTTAAAATTGTTCAAATGGCTCTGAGCACTATGCGACTTAACTTCTGAGGTCATCAGTCGCCTAGAACTTGGAAGTAATTAAACCTAACTAACCTAAGGACGTCACACACATCCATGACCGAGGCAGGATTCGAACCAGCGACCGTGGTGGTCGTTCGGCTCCAGAATGTAACGCCTAGAACCGCACGGCCACAACAGCCAGCCGCAGTTGTTAGATTGGTTACTGATGCTTTAGACTGGTTACTAATGCTACAATGGCAGGTAATCAAGGGTTAAGTGAGTTTGAAGAAGGTTTTATGAAATGCTTCAAAAATGGGACTTTACATCTGAGGTCATCAGTCCCCTACAACTAAGAAGTAATTGATACTAACTAACCTAAGGACATCATACACATCCATGCCTGAGGCAGGATTCGAACTTGTGACCGTAGAAGTCGCGCAGTTCCGGACTGAAGCTCCTAGAACCGCTCGGCTACCGCGACCGGAGTGGTTTTGTAGCAGGTGCACTAGTGAAGGGGTCACGCCATCTCCGAGGTTACGATGAAGTTTGGATTTACCCGTACTACCATTTCACGAGTGGACCGTGAATATCAGGAGACCGATAAAATATCAGACCTCCGACATCGCTGTCGCTGGAAAAGATTCTGCAAGAAAGGGACCAACTGCGACTGAAGAGAATGGTTCAACGTGACAGAAGTGCAGCCGGCCGGTGTGGCCGAGCGGTTCTAGGCGCTTCAGTCTGGAACCGCGCGACCGCTACGATCGCAAGTTCCAATCCTGCCTCGGGAGTGGTTGTGTGCCATGTCCTTATTTTAGTTGATTTAAGTAGTTCTAAGTTCTAGGGGACTGAAGACCTCAGATGTTCAGTCCCATGGTGCTCAGAGGCATTTATGAACAGAAGTGCAACCCTTCCGCATATTGGTGCAGATTTGAATGCTGGGTCCCGAACAAGTGTCAGCGTGCGTACCATTCAACGAATCATCATTGATATTGGCTTTCGGAGCAGAAGGCCCACTCGTGTGCGCTTGATGGTTGGATGACACAAAGCTTTATGCCTAGCTTGGGCTCATAAAAAACAACATTAGACTCTTGATAACTGGAAACATGTTGCCTGGTCGGACGAGTCTCGTTTCAAATTGTATCGAGCGGATGGACGTACACGGGTATGGAGACAACCTCATGAATCGTGGACCCTGCATGTCAGCAGGGGAATGTTCAAGCTGGTGGAGGCTCTGTAATGGTGTGGGGGTGTGGGGCGTGTGCCGTTGGAGTGATATGGGACCCCGAATACGCCTGGATACCACTCCGACAGGTAACACGTACGTGAGCATACCGTCTGATAATCTGCTTTTGTTCATGTCCATTGTGCATTCCAACGGACTTAGGTAAATCCAGCGGGATAATACGACACCCCCTAGGTCCAGAATTGCTACGGACTGGCTCCAGGAACATTATACAAGTTTAAACACCTCCACTGGCCAAAAAACGTCCCAGACGTGAAAATTATTGAGTATATCTGGGATGCTTGCCACACACTGTTGAGAACAGATCTCCACTCCTCGTACTCCTACCACTTCATGGTATCAATTCCCTCCAGCACTACCTCAGACATTAGTCGATTCCATTAACGTTGTCTTCCGGCACATCTGCTTGCTCGCGGTGCCCGACGCTATATTAGGCAGGAGTACTAGTTTCTTTGGCTCTTCAGCGTGGTAGGAAGCATCGCGGCCTTTGCCTCAAGCAACACAGGGAAAAAACGGGAATCCTACATGGCGAGATGGTGATTTGAACTTACAGTATCCTTCTTAAGCCGGCCGTTGCGACCGAGCGGTTCTAGGCGCTACAGTCTGGAACCACGCGACCGCAGTCATTATGGTCAACAAATCATTATCGAGAGGGTTACCACTCGTTACCTGATAGATATACTGGGAGTGAGGCTGGAAGAAGGAGGTCGCTCGCTAGCTTTGAACACGGACGGTCATTTTACTAGTGCCAGTAAAAATAATGTGTAACATGAAGAATTATTTAATGTTTGAGTTATTGGTTCAGCTAAGACGATAGCAGTTGTTGTTGAAGACTACTTGGTGAAATTTAAGACGTTTTGACTAAATATGTTGGACAGATATTCGCGTGTGGAAAATTGTCCTTCATAGAATCCACGTGGCATGTTTCAGTATTCAACTACTGAGCATTTTTGGGGAGCAGTTTCTTATTTAGAAATCCACAAGAAGGATCAAATGTAATAACTGGAAGGAAACAGCCAATAGTTTAAATGTGGACTGAATAGTACATTTTCTTAGGTTATCAAGGAGAAAATAAACATTATTCTGTGGAAATTTCGGACATTATTTTCCAAAAGCCAATCCATTTTCTTACTGTCCGATAAAATTGTATGACAGTATTTCTACAGAAATTTCTTTCATAACTAGTGTTGCGCGGCCTTAGTAATTGTAGATATTAGGTGGTGTTTCTTTTATCAACGCTTGTTTTACAACATCTTCTAAGTATCTACATTGTCGAATGAAGGAACATTGAGCAGACGCCGTTCTGAGGTAGGTGAATTTTAATTTGCAGCATGCACACTAACGGCGACGGATAGATACGAGAAATTAAACCACGACCCTCCGAACACCTTCCTCCCTCTCTTATACATCATTCATGTGGTAAGATTAGAATTGTGCATAATGGGTTCAGTATCGTGCTTGATACCATGGAATATCCTCAAAAGCTAATTTTGTGCTGTGCCCATTATTTGTACAACATTGACTACCTTTTGTTTTTCAAGAATTTTGACTTTGCGCTTCTCGTGATTAACAAGGTACTATTTTATGTAAACACTGTGAATGTATGTACTCTCAATGTGCAGGTCAATTTTAACACCATTAATTCCAAGTGTTTTTCTTCGTAAGTCATCTAAAGAAATAATTGTTCATTAATGTTTCATTTCGTTTTATATTTAGATCTAAAGATGATGTTTCCTTATGATGGGAACCACTAACCGAGTGTGAATAAGCGCGTCAGAGAGTGTAATAAATAATAATAGAAGAACATTGCCATAAGCGTAGCTGTATCTAGCGGGATGTGGATGGTCGGCTTTGGGCTTGCAGTAGCCACGACTGCGACGTTGTTTTATTCCACAGCATCAAGAAGTAGTGGTGGTTACTCACCTGCCCTCTCCAGTAAAAGCAGTCTCCAGATCTTGGCTTGTGTAATCCTGTAAAGACTTAACGTCCATTCTACAAACTGATAATAAAGTACAGCACATTTTCGCAGCGGTTTTTCTACTTTTTACACTTGACCATTAATTGCACTGAATGACAATTTAAAACTAGCAAAGTAATATTACCGGATTCTTCACTCTCGTCTTATCTCTTAATAACTACTTACTAATGAGGTGGTTCACTCACAAATTTCTTAAACCTAACGAAACAGTGTCTATACCTAGTTTTACTTAGTTAATCCTTACTAGCTTCGCTAAATCCATTTCGCCGGTAGTTGTACTGGAGGGTCCTGCGGGTTGGAGGGTTCTCCGCTGAAGATGAAAACTGAAGAGAGCAATGTGAGAGCGACCAAGGTGCCTGATGTTGCCACACTTACGGTTACGACCGTGCGGCGTTGTTTGCCTGGCTATGCTGCGCGAGTTGAAGCAGTTGCTCTGCGGGAACGCATGCCTCCTGTGTAGCTATATGTTTGTCCAAGGAATGGATTAGGCCGTGTCCCAGGATATTGTTGAGGTAGGTTAGGTTCTTGGTCAGAGTGCTTCCAGTGGGAAGTTTGACCAGTACAACGATCCCGGTTCTCCCTGTACTTGTAGATGGAAAACGAGAAGTTGACCCGCGTTTGCTCTTTTTGTACCATTAATCAACATTTCACTACCACGCAATTCTAATGGTACTGCAACCATTTCCCCCTCCCTTGCTTAAAAGTAACGGACCGCACATACGTTCGAGTTAGCCTGGACTACTTGCATCGGGCACGCCGTTTCCCGCCCCTTTCCCAGCGATAGAGCTCTTCTGCTGACATCGACATATTCCGTCCCCCATCATACGGAATCAACGCCTCCCTAGTTATGTTATTTTTGGTTCTCCCGGCGTTCGGAAGTCTCGGCTATTCAGTCGGGCGGCGCTGTCAAACAGTCATGGTATTTCGCTAAGCGGAATTCTTGCCATATTCACGCTTTCCAGGGACACCAGCCGGCTGAACACCACAGAAAAATTCGAGATCTCCCTAGTTCTCGTCTGCACATACTTTCCCAGAGCCTCCCATATCACTCGTAACGGGAGAATGGAGTAAAATTTGTGTCGTGAGCGGATATTTGCTATATTGAATCTAAGTGGAACTTACAAACATCCTTGGTACGTGATCATTGCTACTGCTACAAGGTGGTAAAATAGCAACAGTGGCTGCTCACTGAGGGCGGTAATGAACTGGGTTCCCACTTGTGTGGTAGCTCTTTCTGCACTTTCTGCAAGACCTCCGGAAACTGCTCGGAAGGTAGAAGTGTAGCAGTCAGCTCTACAAGCAGAGCATGATGTGCGGTTTCATGCAACCCCATCACCTCTACTCGTGCACTCCTTATGCTCTCACCTAATAACAGAAAGAATCTCGCTATGGCCAACCCTGTGTCTAGGAAATTCTACCGGATCCCCTACATTAAGCCAACAGCCGTTTTTACTCACCTTGCCAACTTTTACATAATCTCCCAAAGCTTGTGCTTGCTATTTAGTATGCACTGTTCCAGGTTTACAAGTTGTGTGGTGTGCCATTCTCCTATAGCTTTGTTACTGTGCTCTACTTTACTCGTTTGCCCAAGAGTACTAATTCGTTTTCGGAAGTCGTTGGCTTTCGTTGTCCCGAATACCCTCGTTTTGACTTACGTGACTCCAGCATACTCCTTGCTTTAACTGTTGACGCAACCATTCTCATGACATACATATCACCTGATATAGTTCGATCCTCGTCGAACACTCCTTCTCCTAATATGCAATTTCGAAAACGTTTCCTCTAACCTTGGTACTTCATTCCTTCCTCCTTATCCATCATACATCATCTTTAATGTCCACTCGTGACTGTCTGGAGAAGAATACCCCAACTTCCAACTGGTGGTTTTCTAATTCCCTTACTTATTTCCATCTGACGATATTCAGTACTGCTAGGACTGCAATACTTCTCACGGCCATCTTTGATGTTATCACTTCCTGGGTAAAGGAATCTGTAATAATTCTCCTGTCCCATTTCAAAAGACGCAACACCTGCAATCTTTCCCCAGTTTTAACAATGTAATACCACAAGCGTGAACTATATTAACGACATGCCACAGATAACAATCTTTCCTCTCCACGAAAAGAGAAACCTACCCAGCCAGGATCATAACAAAAATTCCTACATATAAAACACGCTCAAAAGATCGTGGTAGTCTCCTCTTTTACATCTGTGCCCATAATACATAAGGCGTGTCGCACGTGGTACGTTCGTCATGCTCCTCGCATTTTCTCTTCTTCATCTCCGTATCTTTAGTGATCGGTACCAAAATCAGCGCCAAAGCATCTGCAATGCCCTGAAACGGGTGAATTCGCCCCAGGCGAATTACACGTGTCCATGGTGGTAGCTGTAATTTCACATCCACTCGTAACCTCCTCTCAGTTACCATGTACGGCCCATGGTATTGCATGGTAAACTTTTTCGTTTTACCATACAAGATTTTAATAGATCATTTGCCCTTGATCAAAGATAAGCGTTTTTTACCCGCACAGATCCAGGATAGACCAAGAATTGATAGTCAAACGCTAAATTACTGTTGTGAGATGCAGTGGAACAGTTAGAAAATTGCTCTGACTGCATAATGGGAGGATGAATATCGTAACGGCTGAGGGCGTATACCACCGCCGTAGCCGGCCGCGGTGGTCTCGCGGTTCTAGGCGCGCAGTCCGGAACCGTGCGACTGCTACGGTCCCAGGTTCGAATCCTGCCTCGGGCATGGATGTGTGTGATGTCCTTAGGTTAGTTAGGTTTAAGTAGTTCTAAGTTCTAGGGGACTGATGACCACAGCAGTTGAGTCCCATAGTGGTCAGAGCCATTTGAACCATTTTGAACCACCGCCGTAGGTTGACCGCCAGGAAACCGAATGGCGCTGCCTTGTGTTTTTGCTAAAAGTGATCAAAGATCGAAGTGCCAATATTACGGGTCTGAGAGCAACACGCAGGCCAATGGATCGCTGATATATAAATTTATTTTATGCAAACATTTCGTGAACTTGATTACTGCACAACCTCTATTTTTGTGATACAGTATTACTGAACAGCCAGAATCCCATTTAAACATCTCCAGTAGCGGTAAAAACCGATTCACAGTCACTTAAAGAACAATTTAGGCTGCTATATCATACAGTCGCTAACATTAACATAACTTAATCAGCGGTTTTCCATCTTGCCACCATGAGAGTAATATTTCATCTTTGCTATCATGCCTAGGACCTAGTCTTTGGTTAGAATATTAACGAATATCAAACTGTGGACACTGCGATACAACTTCATTTTGAACGAGAAGAAGATCGGGAAGAGACGATTCAGTTTGGAGCGTATAGTGCAATAATATGCAACATGTAGCGATCCAGGTTTGCAGCAAATAAAACAGCAGAAAAAGTGTTAGACAGTGTCTGAAAGTCTGGGCTTTAAAATCATCGTGAGAAATCGTGAAATTCATATGCTGAAGAAAACACCTCTCGACATGACATCTACATCTACATTCATTTTCCACAAGCCACCTGACGGTGTGTGGTGGAAGATACCTTGAGTAGCTCTTTCGGTTCTCCCTTCTATTCCAGTCTCGTATTGTTCGTGGAAAGAAAGATTGTCAGTATGCCTCTGTGTGGACTCTAATCTCTTTGATTTTATCCTCATGGTCTCTTCGCGAGATATACGTAGGAGGGAGCAATATACTGCATGACTGCTCGGTGAAAGTATGTTCTCTAAACTTCAACAAAAGCCCGTACCGAGCTATTTAGCGTCTCTCTTGCACAGTCTTCCATTGGGGTTTATCGTCTCCGTAACGCTTACGCGATTACTAAATGATCCTGTAACGAAGCGCGCTGCTCTCCGTTGGATCTTCTCTATTTCTTCTGTCAACCCTATCTGGCACGGATCCCACACCTGTGAGCAGTATTCAAGCAGTGGGCGAACAAGTGTACTGTACCCTACTTCCTTTGTTTTCGGACTGCATTTCCTTAGGATTCTTCCAATTGATCTCAGTCTGGTATTGTTTTATCGACGATTAATTTTATATGGTCATTGCATTTTAAATCACCCCTAATGCCCGCTCACATATAATTTATGAAATTAACTGCTTCCAGTTGCTGACCTGCTATACTGTAGCTAAATGAAAAAAGGATCTTTCTTTCTATATAGCCGTAGCACGTTACACTTGCCTACATCGATATTCAGTTGTTATTCCCTGCACCGTGTCTAAACAGGCCGATAATTCGTCAAGAAATTATTACATAAGTTTTTTTTGGTGATTTCGTTTCCGAAATTGCCTCTGAAGGTTAAAATAGATTGATCTTACTTGGTCCCATAAAGTGTAATGTACAAGCTAGTTCCAGCAACGTCGGTGTAATCGTTGAGTGGCACCACACAGACAAGGAAAGTTGGTTGGTTGGTTGATAAGTGGTGGGACTAAACAGCGAGGTAGTCGGTTCCATTTTCAAAGAAAACATCCCAGCATCATCCTGAAGCAATTTGGGGAAATCACGGAAAACCTAAATGAGAAAGGCCGGACGCCGACATGAACTGTCGTCCCGAATGTGTGTCCAGTGTGTCAACCACTGCGCCACCTCGCTCGATGGCAAAGAGGGAAACTGGGCTGAAACGTTGATGGTAGAGTGACCATACATCACTATAGACCAATGCATGCAAGGAATTTGGACATCGGAGACGAATTACACCGCGTCTTCCGGTAGTAGAGACTTCAGGTAGCGGCAGTGGGAACACCAAACACCGATCATGACGTATAGTGGTGTAACTACAAATTAATACAGCAGCAGCGTGGCGGTTGACTTGCAAGCTACTAGCTGCTACAGCTCCACCGGGTGGCCGACGAGCGGACTTTAAACACCTCCCAAGACCACTGTTGCATCGCGGAGCGAATCTCCGGAAAGCAACGACGTCAGCACAGCAGCGAAACTGCCCCGCAGCGCAAAGCAAAGAACCAAAATACGCGGCGCGACCGGCACAACGTAAACAAAGCCGCACCAGGATCTGCACTGAAGTGAGTCAGCAGCAGCATACCGGGACACGAGCGGCAACATGGAAGTAACCGATCTTGTGACTTTTACGTGTTCCTACCCGGGAACGAATTCTATAGTTTCCTCCATGTGCTTTGGTGATTTAGTTACTTGAGTTTCTGCATCTTAATTTAATATTAAATAGGCAGCTCTCGCATTTTCGTTTCGGGCTGAGAGTAAACCGATTTTGTTACATATACCAAGTTCCGATTCAGAAGCGAATTATATAGTCCTGGATCAGACGGAACCTCTCAGCCTGCAATATCCGACCAACCACAGAGGGTGGGATTACTGGTAGTTGGGCGCTTCAATGTTAGGGGCGTTATGGGGCCCCTTAGGAGCATGGCTACCAAGGAGGGGAAGAAAGCCAATGTGCATTCTGTGTGCGTACCGGGTGTTCTCATTCCAGATGTGGAAAAGTTCCTTTCCCGATGCCGTGAAGGGCACAGGGTGCTGCCAACTGCGGGTGGAGGCTCACATCGGTACAAATGAAGTGTGTCACTTTGAATAAGATGAGATTCTCTCCGGTTTCAAGCGACTAATAGAACTAGTAAAGGCTGCCAGTCTTACTTGCGTGATGAAAGCAGTGTTCACCATTTGCAGTATAGTCGAAATGACCATTTGTGGACCTTTAGCACAGGGTAGGAATCAGAGACTCAGAGGGTCCTGCGAGCGTGTAGGCTGCAGATACCTCTACTTACGCCATAGGGTGGTTGGATTTATGGTTCCATTAAATAGGAGACACTATGAGCAGGAGGCGGCTACAAGGGTAGCAGGGGATGTGTGGTGTGGACTGAGTGGTTGTTTATGTTAAAGTGACTCGGAAAAACACAAAAAGGACTTCAGTCTGAAAGGGTGCAGGCCGAAAACAGGAAGAATCTAGATACAGCAACCATCGGTTTAACAGTTGTAAACTGTAGTAACTGTGTTGGTAAAGTACCAGTGCTCCAAGCGCTAATAGAATGAACTGATGCTCCAATCGTTATAGGCACTAAAGCTATCTAAAGCCGGAAATAAGTTCAGGCGAAATATTTTCGAAGACCCTAATAGTGTTCCGAAAGGACAGAATAAACACAGCTGGTGATGGTGCGTTTGTTGCTGTTAAAAGTATTTGGTCTTCTGGGAAATTGAAGCAGATACTTCCTGCGAGTTAGTATGGGCAGAGGTCATACTTAGCAACCGGAATAAAATAATAATTGGATTCTTTTACCAAACTTTCAACGCAGATAATATAATTACTGAAATTTTCTAAGATAACTTGAGTTTGATTTAAAACACGTAACCAACTCATACAATTACATTGTTTTTGGTGACTTTCGTTTACCGTCGACATGTTGGCGAAAATACGCGTTTAAGCGCGGAGATGCACCTAAAACATCATCTGAAATTGTGATAAACGCAGTCTCCGAAAATTAAAAAGGGTTCAAATGGCTCTGAGCACTATGGGACTTAACATCTGAGGTCATCAGTCCCCTAGAACTTAGAGCTACTTAAACCTAACTAACCTAAGGACATCACACACATCCATGCCCGAGGCAGGATTCGAATCTGCGACCGTAGCGGTCGCGCGGTTCAATACTGAAGCGCCTAAAACCGCTCAGCCACACCGGCCGGCACCATGACAGTTGAGGTAACAGAAGGAACATAGAATGTTGTTACTGACGCTAATAATAAAATATAAGACACAACCCAAGAAACTGAAACATGTCATGAACATCAGTTTAAAGACATGTCAGAGACGCCGAAAGAATGCAACATTAATACTGTAGAACTAAAGCTGACTACACTGAACTAGATGTGAATTTGAAGGCAGAAACAGCATTGTAGGAGCCTGATACTGATCAGCACATCAAGCAAGAAACCTACAAGTTTGTAAAAAGTGTAGGAGAACAAGAGAAAAAAAAACCAGAAGGACTTGAAAGGAAAACTAATGGTGATAGTGTGGGAAGATAATGACTTTGAAGTAATGAATAATGATAGTAGGTACATCCAGCCTAATAGTGGGCAGAAGAATAAACTGTTGGTGGCGCTGCTCCCAATGATATTTATTAAGTGGCTGAACGTAATTTGTACAGCACGTTTTAAGAATGGAATCAAAGACCTATTTGTAACTGGCAGAATGGAAGGCAATGCATTCATCTGGGTAGTTACGTAGAAAGAAGAAGTCAATAAATACAATCAGTTTGAATGGAAATTTCCAAACAGATGCTGGTCAAAGAATTATCAGGATGCTTCACTTGGAGATTTACGACATCCCTAATCTCTTACACATCTAGGGGTAACCCACAAGACAGAGCAAAATCAAAGAAATTTCAGGGAACCAGCCCTTCTTTTGCTGGTATACCAGCTGGCAAACAGGTAGACTCACATCTGCGTGATACATTATTTCTGTTTCTAGTTTCAGTGCCCAAGCATCTTCCACATCCCTAGATTAAGAAAACTGTAGAAGTTATTAAGTATATTAAGCGGTGGTTATCAAGGTATTTGAATTGAAAAGTGTAGTTAAATTTGTGATACATTCTTTCATAATAATCTGAGTCATATTAAAACTTATAACTGGGATATAAGCAAAAACACTTTTTATGTAACTGTCTACTATCTACGTTCAAAGAACGTAGATGAATGGCACATCTGGAAGGTAACATCCATTTACATTTTGAGTGAAGCTAATTAGAATCAGTAAAGAGTTCTAAGTAATCTGGTACATTTGTTTCACAAGTCATGAAAAGTGAGATGAACTGTTAATAAATGGTGTGATATAACAATTGGTGATTGTGATAATTAGGAAGACATTGAAATGACATGTACATGAGGAGTCACTTGTTTTGATGAATAATGTGACATATGAGAATAATTTGTGTGATGAGACTAATGAGGCGTGGACAAGTTAAGGAGCATGGGGGGATTTCTATATAATTATTGAGGTTAGTAAGTGGATTAATGAATGTTGAAGTAATACATATGTGAGGTGATTCTTTTTTGAGAGAGGTGTGCATAATCGTAAATTTGTATTAGCTGAACGTTATGTAGAATATGGATTATTTTTAGAGCTCATATTTGACTACTGTCATTTAGTTTCAGGCAACCTGTCACACACACAATCACTCTCTCACTCACACACACAAACACATACACACACACACACACACACACACACACACACACACACACACACACTTGTGTGAGTGTGTGTGATGAAAATGATGGCAGTAATGCGTTAATCCTGAAACCAAGTTAATAATGGTTTTATGGTCTGGTTAGCTATCAAAAGTAATAATGGAGATGACTGAGTTAGCTGTCAAAGGTAATAGTGATAGTATTTGCATTCAGCTTCAGAAGCACAGTTTTGGTACTGTCAAATTAATCATGAATAGGTACTAGTGTTTGAAATTTTGAACCTTATGTTTTCTGAACAAGAAAGTAGTGTGTCATCACTACTGGAAATTACAATGCCTTTTAATGCCAATAAATAGCCTATGGCAGAGTATTATGGCCATGTCTTTTAAAGTTTGTATCTCAGCAACCATGTTTGTTCTAACGGCATGTATTGATGTAACACACTTGTATACCGTTAAGTTAGCATTTACATTTTGGGCTTATCTGATAAAAGCAGACAACTGTCAATTAATTTTATTGTGTGGTGTATTATAATTACGTCCTCTTCCTCATATTAGATATTAAGAGCTTGACAGAGATGGTAATGGAATCCGATATTAAGAGCTTGACAGAGATGGTAATGGAATAATTATTAATTTGTGGTACGTCATATCTATCTTTCATGCCCGATGACTAAGGTCAGCTGAAATATTGGCGATGGTATGGAGAGCAAAAGTCTGGCAGAAAGGAAAGCAAACAAAGGGTTAGCTGAAATAAATGAGTGATTTGGTTTCTGTGCTGTGTTGTGAAAAAGGAAACCACCAACTGTGATATGTTTTGATGGCCATGCAAACTGTTGATAGGAAGGAGTTTTAGTAATTGCATGTCAACCTCAAGTTTTGAAAGTATTTACCATTTTTCACTAAGATATGTTGAATTTTTGAATGATTCATTTCTAGAAGCGATTCACTATCGTAGTCAGCAGGAAATTTAGCTATGATAAATCGAAATTTTATAGTCAATTCTTCAGTTTAAAGTTCTTCATCATCTTTTGTAAACCTCAACATCTATTTCCATACTCTTTTTCGCCGGTGGCTCAAAACAGTCTTTTATGGCGAGGAATTAGGGATTTACGCTCCCTTTTGTTGTTTACATCAAAAAAGCTCAAAGAAGGGCAACACGTTTTGTATAATCGCGAAACAGGGTAAAGAGTGTCACTGAAATGATAGAAGGTTTGGGGTGGACATCATTAAAACAAAGGCGTTTTTCGTAGCGGCGGTATGTTCTCGTGAAATTCCAATCAGCAACTTTCTTCTTCGAATGCGAAAATATTTTGTTGACGCCAACCTACATGGGAAGAAACGATCATGATGGTAAAATTAGGGAAATCTGAGCTCCTACGGAAAGATATAGGTGTTCGTTCTTTTTCGCTAGCTGTATGAGACTTGAATAATAGAGAATTTGAAGGTGATTTGATGAACCCTCTGCCAGACACTTAAACGTGATTTGAAGGGTATCCATGTAGATGTAGATGAGATGCAGCTGGCAGTGAGTAAGTGGACGTAATGCATGGCGGGAGAAGGGATATTGTATCGGTCGGAGGGTGTCCCAGCTGTCGTGGGTTGACCCACTGCAAGTCGAACTGTACTGACTAGTGACCAAGTGTTTTACAAAATTGGTCATAAATTCAGACTGCCGATATTACTGTTTTATGCTCGCCAATGAACTGCAGTGAATGACAGTATGCGCTGATTTGTCCAAAAGCGTGTGACCATATTTTTATGTTTTCTTTGACTTGTGTTGAGACTAAACGTGAATGGATGTGTACGTCAAAGATAGTGACTCTCGATTTTTTCTTAATGACAAAATATAATTTTACTTTGTGCTATCTTTTCACGACCTTGATTAATGGGCAAGGTCTGTTTTTCGAGTATATCATTACTTAGCAACCAAAATCAGTTTGAAACGACCCCCATAATGGTCAAAACCGCGCAGCACTCCTCCATTAGGTGATGGACCCTTAAATAAAAGATTAGGTTACTACATTATTAGACTACTAGCAATACCATAACTTACTCGTGTGTGTTTCTTCTTGTCGAAATGAATTCATCTTGTCACCATGAAAAGGATGTTAACGTTTCAACGTATAGACGTTTGTAAGCATAATCCACAGTCTTACTTGATGTAATAATTTATCTTGTCTTGGGACTCGAAGAAGTTCGTGTTGACTATTTGCGCGTGTTTCCATAACTCCTTCAATGTTCTTGCGAAGTTCTGAATCGGCCCTTTGTTCGTCCCGATTTACGATTTGACTACATCACATGGCTAAGCCATCCTTCCCTCATACGCTACCGCAGACAAAGAAAGAGATGTGCTGGTGTGCATTTTCGGACTATATTTTGTCACAACTTATTGTAAGTAAACATCCCTCTCATTCTCAACATCAGCAAATAGGTCCTCGAATTACCATAACTTCTCCGCATCTATTCTCTCTGTTCTCCTCAGATGCTGTTCTTTTGTACGTAAAGCAGCTCTGATGGCATCTCGCTTATGACTGCAGGCAGAACCTGACCCTTTCAGATCGAAAAGTGGTTCCCAGCTTGTGATTCTTCCAAGGGTTAAAAGCAAAAGCGTTCGACTGTGTTTCGGTCAAGAAACTAAAATATGTTAAAATATCGTTATTATTATCACTACGATTGTAGTACTCACTACATATTTTGTCAGATATTACATTTTTTTTCAAATACTTGCATTCATGATGCACAAAATAATGGAAGTTATGATGAACTGCACATACTCACCTATGTATATTCTTTGTTTTTATTACCATGGCACCATGATAGTGAAATTGAGACATATACAGCAAATATTCTCAGTATCTCTTGCAAATACCTTCACTGGGTCACTAGAAATTGCTTCATTATTCACTTTGCAATAAATAAACGGATTAACAGTGGTACAGCACGTCAGTAGCTAGATGGTGGGTCTGAAAAGTCAAGTAAATGGCTTAAGACAATAAAGGAAACATGGGTTACACGCAAAATATCTTTACTCGCTATTAGCTACAAAACATTTCTGACATATGTTGTAAGGCTGTTGGAAAGTCTGCTAACGCTGCTTGTGTAACCTATCTAAGCACCGTGATCACGCGTCAGATCTGCTAGAGTCAAGCCTCTCAGGTATAATTTAAGACCGGGAAGCAAAATGGAGTCTGCCAGCGCCGGACATGGAGAAGAATGAGGGAGTTGAAGAACAGTGACCTTGGACTCAGTGAGAAAGTTGAGCACTTAGACGTTCCGAATATCGAGCGACGCGTTACCTCAGTTCTTTGAGCAAAGCCACAAGAAGAATTTTCTGACAGTTTCCAATACCTTTACAACTGACGTCAGAAGTGTTTTGTAGCTAATGATGATTGCTGGGAAGATTAGTAATTCTTGTTGCCTTTATTTTTGCGACCATTTGCCGAACCTTTTCTGACGCACCTCGTGTATAATAGCTACTACACTGATTTACGCGCTACACAATATTATTATTAGTCTTACTATCATTAATAATAATATTATTAATAATAATATTAGTGGCAGTGGGCACGAATTCGCAGCCTGAAGTCTTCTTATTTCTGTCATTTCAGAGGTAAGTGATTTACCAGCAGTAAGTAGAGTGTACACATTTTAATTTCCTTCATTTCAAAACAAGTTATGTATTTTCGAAGAAAAAAAACTGCAGCACATATTTATTACCATTTTATATTAAGTGTAGAACACAATAAACTTACGCACAAATTGCATTGGACATGATCTAGGCACTGATTGCATTGGACCTATTAAAGTTAATAAGAGTATCTACTTAGAAATAGAGCGGGGTAGGTTGTCCATGAGGACTAAGGCCCAACTATTTAAGTGGCCAATTTTGTCCCATTGTTTAATTGGAATTATTTTAGGCCGTTTACGAAAACTTTCATAAACGTATATCTCCATGTAGAGTATCGAAATAATCCTCAGTTTGTGGACTTTAACAATTGATTGACTTATTTAATAAAAGCCTTTCTTTAGAGTGCGCCACAAATTATCTTCATCAAGCAAAGTTTACTTTCACAATCGAAAGGGTATAAAATGCGTGTCCTTTCTCGCTCGTCAGTCCAACTGCACTGAAGCATTTGCAGAAAGGAAACAGTATTGTTGCCACCAAACTCCTTGGTTGCTTTTTCTAAAGAATCGTTAGTGAAATTATACTAACTGGCCATCGTGTCCCTTTGGACAGCCTGCCCCGATCTCCACTTAAGGAGAACTTAATCATCTAGAATAATCGCTTGTTCATCTAGAACTCCAGCATTGGAGTGGTCATCAGGTAACCTATAAATGAAAATCCTCCATTGGTTTACCAGAAAACTGTCAATGAAACTTGCGGAGGCTCAGTCCAATGAAGGAGAGGACAAACCAGACCAATCCCTATCTTCCCTCATAGCAACTAGCTCTGTACACATTCCTGAGTTATCTGTTTTCAACTGAGCTACTGGGTTTAACAGAGAATTAATCCCCTTCCGGTCGGAAACACTCTTTGTCTAATACTCTGATGTTGTGCAACCCCTATCCATCATCTCACAGCAAACAGAAGCAAACACAGCAACACAGCACAACTGAAACAACGAAATATACAGCTTTATCAGTCTAACACAGACAATGTGAAACAGTTATTCTATATTCTGCACCTGATCATCAACCACATCTACTCTGAACATCACCTAAAACTATGGCCATAATATTAGAATGTGTAACACTTGAGTAGTAGTGACTCGGTATTCGGTGCGTTGTGACGTAGTAGGATCCGCTGTGTTATGCCTCAGGAAACTAATGGGAACAGTTGAAGATACCAATACTGACAGTGGCAGTTTTATTAGTAGCAACAGTGAAGAATCACTGTGTGTGAATTTTGATGGTTCTCATCAAGGCAGATATTACATTCCTTCTCTTGACGGTAACCAAACCACTGAGGCTTCTACAGGTAACTGTTCTCATAGCAACATCCTGAAATTTATTTAACATAATCATAGCACCTTTATTTGCTTAACATGTGAAGCAAGATATACATTTCTGACTTTTATTTGTCAGTCTTATATCAGTATTTTATCCACTAAATTAGTTGTACTTGAATCCTCCCATCGTTACAGGTACCTACTTCACTACCACATACAGCATTAGTTGCAGTTTTTTCTGTTTTTTGTAGTAGTAGGTTTCCCACTTTTATGGGTCAAGTGTCTTCAAAAATATAAAATATAACTAAATGCCAAATACATATTTAATATGGTAGGATAACAATAACATATAAATTGTGAAAAAGTAAACAATGGTATTGTAAGAGAAAGCATTCGAACAAAAATTTGCAAAAAATATAATGTTAAATTTTCTTCCACACAACATAGAACATAAATTGTCACTTGATATATAGGATCCATCAACATTAAAAACAGTCTGGAACATAACAATGTGAGTTAAAACAAGGAAATTGTAACAAAACCCAAAATAAACATAGTGATTCAGCAAAATTGCTTCAGCGACAGACATCAGTGCCAAGTAATGTAACTAATAAAAAAGAGTGTCAAAACATAGTAACTGAATCCAGGAGCATTACATTTCAATTTCAGAATACATCTGAGATCATCATACAAAATATTTCAACGTGATCATTAACAAGTAATATAGCATTGTCCTCACCTTTCCAAAATATTTCAAATGCCATGAAAATGTATTTTAAAAAGATCTTAAACGTTTCCTTACCTTTCGTTTCTGCAATAGTTATCGTTAAACACAGTATCTTGAACCGCCCATGAAATGAATGGGATGTTGCACATCGTTTACAGCGGCACGAACACAAGCGAACGAGCAGCAGTTAACAATAATTCTGTCTGAAGTAAACCGCAGACAAGCGAACGAGCCGTATCCATTTGCGTTCGGACCTCATTAACTGTTGCTAGCTCGCATTTCACTGGGCATTCGTCTTTCAGCTAACCGTCACAAGATGTTCGTATGTTTTTCACTCTGGAGCTAGTAGCTGAAGAACTTTGATCAGCTTTCTCGTTTTTGAACTACTATGGTTGTTGACAAGAGTTGGGTCAGCGAGGGAGTGATCAGAATACTCCAGTAACGGGCGTCACTTAAGAGACCATTTGCTTGCAAAAAGTGAGGTAAGAGATTTTTATTTTTTTGTCTGGTTGGGAGTGGGTAGAATCCAGTTTTTCGACTCTAGAAACTCTCTAAACAACTTCTTGTGGCACGAATTTTGTGGCACTTTTTTCTGATTGTCGGCTTTTAATCGGAAACCATATATGCTACTGTAAATTCAATGTTACCAAAACGAAACAGCATTAAATTTTTACTCGAATGACCCACTTAACTGTAAAAATTGGTGCAGCTGTTGGAACGCAGTCAGCCATCGAAGTTCGGTCATTTTTACTATACTGGCTAAAAAGTCAGCTCCATTTCCTGTAACTCGAAAATGGCTACTTCAAATGAAAAATGACAAATTATCAGAGCTGTATAGAATGAAATTTCATGTTAGAAAACAAGCATCTCGTTTCTCAGTCTTGGGCACAATTAAGCGTTCATACACTTGAAAGCCAAACTAATTACACTTTTTTTTCCTGTAAGTCAAAGCTATTCAATGAAATTTTCGATTGACATGTCGTAAACAGCCGAAACTGTCATCACCTCCGTTCCTTTGTTATTGTTTCCATTGTTAATAGTACCTGGTCTTTTTCTGTTCTGTGAGGGAAGCTCTCACAGCTCCTTGTCTCTTGAAAAATTCTCGTCTCCTCCTTCGAGATTACTTTTGTTGTACGGTCAATGACTTTAAAACGATTGCTCCAGATCCGAGGGAGGTGTGTTTCAAATGCAACGGCAATTTAGTTGATGGTGGTGTGATTAAAGTGAACCAGATAGGAGTGGAAACGCTACCAAAATTCAGTAAGCACAAGAAAATCGTAGCACATCGTAAGTTATTTATTGGTATGGCTGAAACTGAAGTGCGCAGTGCTTGTCAAAAGAAGTACAATACCGTAAAACAATTTTATCGTCGTTGACAAAAGAACCTGCACCGCCAGCGTCGAATATTTGATCATACAAGAAGGTATTGGATTTTAATGAACACTGATTACATTGTGGCGAGGAACTTGATGCTATCTGGGAGAAACTTAGCAGTCTTCCATGTGCAAAGCATAACGTTGTCCATAGAGAGATGAAACTTAAGAGCTGTTATTGGGGTTGCAGAAAGGCACAGTAGTGAGTTTCAAAAGTACAGTCTCATAGTTTCTACTACAGCAAACAATTAGATCCAATAGAGGAGCGTCGGAGAAACGTACGCGCTGCTGAAGATGTTCTTTGTGAGGACATCCGTATACAAGACTAGGATACTTCGTAATACTCCTCACCTGGTGATTTTTTGTCAGATGTCCAATCAGTGATCCCTGAATCATTGGTCACTTTGGTTGAGTCGTTGGTTTTGACAACCAAACGAGGATCTCTATATAAACGGAAAAAAGTGTGCCGCTTTGTCACATGCAGTGATGTCTGCAGTAAGGCCACGGTTATATCTGTCTTCACTACTGACTGGGTGCAGTACGTTCATATACAAAACATTCGGATCATGGCTTGAGGTCGACGCTCTTAGTGCAATTGTATTTGCAGCTGCAGATGTGGAAGCTTCCCAACTCTGGATGTCCTCGATTGCACCAACCTAGCATCCTAACATAACCATGGATGGATTCAAGCAGTTTATCTTCGATAACACCGATTTTCACATCTGCACGGTTTATCGGTTGAATACTTTCCGTTCAGTGAAAGGAATCTTCGCAGTCACTCCCTACACAGCTACGGAGTTTGACAAGAACATTGATCGGGAAAGAAGATGATCAACTTCGGAATTCTTGTCTACAGTTTGTGTACCTCATTTATCATCTATCAAAAAGCGAATGATGTTGGCTGAAATTATTATGAAGCACCTCAGTTTCGACGATCCTGAGTGCTGCAAGGTATATCTCTCTGAGATTCTGTGGCTTTATGAAAGTGGAAGAACTTCACTGCCATGCCAGTTTAGAATGGATTCATGAAGAAGCCATAAATCACCGACAGTCGGTTCATTGAAAAATAATGGACCTCCCACTCTTAAATTATCATCCAATTTTGTAAGACACAATGTACACATCTCTTCTAACAGTATTGAAGAAATGCATAAAACAAGGTCAAAGGTAGTGTTTTGTCACTTCCGATCAGCAACTGTTATCTGATTGCGACGGACGTTGTAAGAAGCGAAGGCAGTGATGAAGACCATGTCTTTGTTTTATTACGTGGGTTTCACCTTCGATTCTTCTTGGTGTGCATAGGTATAATAACGGCAGGAGGTGGCTAGAGAGTCTTAGTGTCCACAATATTTGCTGAAACCTGTTTGAATAACGTTTTGAGTGTGCATGTGTACGCTCAAGCAGTAAGAGCGCATACGCTGGTTCACTTGGTATTGTCATATTACATCTCTCAGGAGACTAGGTTCAAGGAAGAGAAAATGGAAATAACTGAGTAATTGTTGCTTCCCTATAACAGACAAACAGTAATCAAACGTCATGAAAACGAAAATTGCATAAATATGATAACCAAGTTTGAAAATGTGGTTTTCTGCATTGAAGGAACAGGAAACAAACACATTTTTGTCAACAGTCTTGTGACTGCTTTGATGCGGCTCGAGCCATGAATTCCTCTTGTGTGCTAACCTCTTCATCTCAGAGTAGCACTTGCAACTTACGTCCTCAATTATTTGATGAATGTATTACAATCTCTGTCTTCCTATACAGTTTTTGCCCTCTACTGCTTTCTGTAGTACCATGGAACTCATTCCCTGATGTCTTAACAGATATCATCCTGGCCCTTCTCCTTATCAGTGCTTTCCACATATTCCTTTCCTCTCCGATTCTGCGCAGAACCTCCTAATTCTTTACCTTATCAGTCGACCTAATTTTCAACATTCGTCTGTAGCACCACCCCTTAAATGCTTCGATTATCCTCTGTTGTGGTTTTTCCACAGTCCACGTTTCATTACCACACAATGCTTTACTCCAGATGCTCAATCTCAGAAATTTCTTCCTCAAATTGAGGCCGATATTTCATATTACTAGACTTCTCTTGGCCAGGAGTTCCCTTTTTGCCATTGCTAGTCTGCTTTTGATGTTCTCTGTGCTCCGTCCGTCATTGATTACTTTGCTGCCTAGGTAGCAGAATTCCTTAACTTCATCTACTTCGTGACCATCAATCCTGATGTTAAGTTTCTCGCTGTTCTCATTTTTACTACTTCTCATTCGTCTTTCTTCGATTTGCTCCCAATCCATACTCTGTACTCGTTTGTCTGTTCATTCCGTTCAGCAAGTTCATGTAATTCCTCTTCACTTTCACTCAGGATAACAATGTCATCGGCGAATCGTATCATTGATATCCATTCACCTTGAATTTTCATTCAACCCCTGATCTTTCTTTTATTTTAATCATTGCTTCCTCGATCTACGGATTATACAGTATGGGCGAAAGGCTACAACATTGTCTTGCATCCGTTTTAATACAAGCACTTGGTTCTTGGTCGTCGACTTTTATTAATCCCTCTTGGCTGTTGTACATATTGTATATGAACCGTCTCTCCTCATAGGTTACCCCTACTTTTCCGAGAATTTAGAACATCTTGCACCATTTTACATTGCCGAACACATTTCCCAGGTTGAGAAATCCTATTACCGTGTCTTAATTTTTATTTAGTCTTGCTTCCATTATTAACCGCAACGTCCATATCGCCAGAATTGCCTCTCTTGTGCATTTACCTTTCCTAAAGCCAAACTGATAGTCATCTAGCGCATCTTCAATTTTCTTTTCCACTCTTGTGTATATCATTCTTGTAAGCAACTTGGATACATGAGCTGTTAAGCTAATTGTGCGATAATTCTCGCACTTGTCAGTTCTAGCCGTCTTCAGTATTGTGTGGAAGATGCTTTTCCGAAAGTCGGATGGTATGTCGCCAGACTCATACATTCTACACACCAACGTGAATAGGCCGTAGGCAGAATGAGGGTGACTTCTTATGCCGGAAGTCGTCGGGGTACAGTGTTGATTATTAATCGAAACTCAAGCAGCGGCGGGATTCGAACCCTGGATCGAAGACGTTTTGATTACTAATCAAAGACGCTACCCTTACACCGAGGATGGACAGCTAAATTGTGGGTGCAATATTTACTCATGGGTATACTCACAAAACAGTTTATTGAGACCGAGCGTACTGTAAACTGGAACCTGCACTTAAGGACCGTTAAGAAAATGCTAGCATACTTTCATGCTGCTGATCTTTTCCTGTACACTAAAAGTGCTCATCTTTACTTACAAGAGAGGTTCACATTGGAAGACGGAATGGATCTACTGGATTCCACAAATTTACAACTGAAGGTTAAATCGCCATAAAGAGAAGTGATAAATTTTGGTTTGGGATATGATCTAATATGTGAGCAGAGCAACTTTAATGAAGACAATGTGGGCGAAAGGCAGTTTGACTTACGGCCGTGGATTTTCTGATTCTGTGCTCAAGAAGTGGACTTTCAAGGATTCCTTCTTTACAGGATGTTTGTCAAAAACTTGATGAATTCTGTGATACATCATCAGGAACATTTAAGAGCTTCAATCAGAGGTCAAAATGCAGCAGTCAGTGACAAACTGATTGATTGACTGGCTGTTAAAACATCCTCCTCTTCCCAAATATTATATGCTTATGTCAATAAACAATGTAGTAAATGGTGATGTATAGGTAAATTGTCATCATGCATTAGTAGAAGAAAGTGGGGGATCACCAGAATTATAGGTTACAACATTAAGACTCATTTCAACGGGACTTCAAAGTTGTCAGACTTGCTTCCTGCACTATGGCTCTCCAGAGGGAAATATTCTTACCATAAACCCATTAACATTGTTTCAGACTATGTGCTATCAAGCAATCTGATGAAAACTTGAAGTTAAGTTCCTCATTTGAACTTTCTCCGTACCCCATGTCGCAATAAGGGCACAAAAATCACCTCTCTATGATGCATTCACACCTCTGCAGCAGAACGAAGTGTTAAAAATAAAAAGCTTTGTGGTGGATGGTGGTCACCTGCTCCATAAGGTTGTTTGGCACATTAAAGACAAGTCTAGAAACATCTCTATGAAATATACTTATTTGCGAAAGCACTACGGATCCAAAATTACAGACACCATATTCTTTATCAGATATCATTTTCAATGAAGATACAAATGCTGCAGTCGCACAGGAGAAGTTTCTCGCCAATGAGAGCAACAACAACCTCTTTATTTTGACGCTCATTCGGAAATTTGAGGATGGAGGTATTCAGGTGCAACAGGCAGAAGAAGATGCGTATTATTAACTGCAGAAACAGGTATTTCCCAAGTTGCTGAGCCTGCTAGTGCGGCAGTCGTGAGCGAGGATACTGAAGGATCTTGACGGATCGAACAAGCAAGTCTAACAACTTGTGCTTCCATAACCTGGGAAGAGGGAAACCAGCAGGAGCGAGGTACTCCAAAAATTCTTTCAATTTCGATCCTACATTTGCTCTTTCAATCATGCCTTCACAGGATGTGATACCACATCTATCTTTTTTGGCCAAGAGAAAGGGAAACTAGTAAACCTTATGGAGCAATAGCCACACCTCAAATTGGAAGCTGCAGAGTTTGTTACATATCCAGTCTCCCAAAACGTAGTAGCACAGGCAGGAGAACAGCTGCTGTTAGCACACTATGGGAATTCCTACTGCTCGACTTTCTGCGCGCTCAGGTACGAACTTCCTGTCAAGTCTGCCCTGAGGAAATCTTTCAAAATGAAAGGAGACCGCCAACATCGGACGCAAGGAAGGTGACACTCATTGCAATTCTAAAGCCAAGTGCAATCTTGGCTGAGGAAGAAAATTGCTCCACGCCAGTGGGGCTGGAAGAAAAATTTATCAGGCCTGTTTCCAGTGACGATGATGAAAGATGCGGAATCACACACGCTAATGAAGATGCTTTCCTGCTCATACAAAACAAGATTTACAGGAACATGCCGATGTCGCAAATCCTGGACTGAGTTGCTCTTAAACGTGCAATCACTAATGTGGCTTGTCTTGGGAGAACGCCCCAGGAATTGAGCTCCACGAGGATATCAAAGATAGGTTCCAGGACGAGGAAGATGGTGAAGGTGCCGCAATGTATGTTAAGGATCGGATTCTGGACGGGGAACTGGTGTAGTCTTCCAAACTACCTTGATAAAATATGAATTTCTGATACATAAATCGCACACACATAAAAAAAAAGTATTTGCATCACCTCGGCTCCGAGAGTTTCGGAACGTGTACAGAAAATTGGAATGGAGAGCAACATAAACACCATATATGCCCTTTTTATTGGTCACGAAACTATACATTGCTTGTTGTACCACGATACAGCGAGACCTTCATCAGTGATGGTCCAGATTCCTTTACACACCAATAACTTTAATACCGATCAGCACGTCCGCTTGCATTGATGCATTCCTGTATTCGGCGTGGCATACTATCCACAAGTTCATTAAGGCACTGTTGATCCAGATTCTACCTGTTCTCAACTGCGATTTGGCGTAGTTCCCCCAGAGAGGTTGGTGGGTCACGTCTTCCATAAACAGCCCTTTTCAGTGTATTCCAGGCATGTTCTATAGGGTTCATATCTGGAGAACAGACTGGCTACTCCAGTGGAGCGACTTCAGTGTATCCCAGGCATGTTCCATAGCGTTCATATCTGGAGAACATACTGGCTACTCCAGTAGAGCGACGTAGTTATCCTGAAAGAAGTCGTTCACTAGATGTGCATGATGTGGGCACGAATTGACATCCATGAAGACGAATACCTCGCCAATAGGCTACCGATATGGTTGCGCTATCTGACGGACTATGGCATTCACGTATCGTACAGCCGTTACGGCGCCTTCCATGACCACCAGCGGTGTACGTTGGGCCCACATAATACCACTCCCAAACAGCAGGGAACCTCCACCTTGGTGCACTCGCTTGACAGTGTGTCTAAGGCGTTCAGCCTGACCGACTTGATTCCAAAAAGGTCTCCGACGATTACCTGATTGAAGGCATACGTGAAACTCATCGGTGAAGAGAACGTGGTGCCAAACCTGAGCGGTCCATTCGGCATGTTGTTGGGCTCACATGTAGCGCGCTGCATGGAGGCATGGTTGCAAAGGTGGAGTTCGCCATGAACGTCGGGAGTGAAGTTACGCATAATGCAGCCTCCTGCGCACTGTTTGAGTCGTAATACAATGTCCTGTGAATGAACGAAAAGGTATACTCAACATGGTGGTCTTGCTGTCAGGGTTTCTCCAAGCCATAATCCGTAGGTATCGGTCATCCACTGCAGTAGTAGCCCTTGGATGACCTGAGCGAGGCATGTCATCGACAGTTCCAGTCTCTCTGTATCTCCTCCATGTCCGAACAAGATCGCTTTGGCTCATTCCGAGACGCCTGGACACCTCCCTTGTTGACAGCCCTTTCTGGCACAAAGTAACAATGCGGACGTGATCGAACCGTGATATTGACCCTCTAGGAATTGTTGAACGACAGACAACACGAGCCGTGTAGCTCCTTCCTGGTGGAATGACTAGAACTGATCAACTGTTGGACCCCTTCTGTGTAATACGCGCTGCTCACGCATGGTTGTTTACATCTTTGGCTGGGTTTAATGACATCTTCGAGCAGTCAACGGGACTGTTCCACAGTCAACGTCTATCTTCTGGAGTTCTGGGAACAGGGGTGATGCATAACTTTTTTTTATGTGTGTATTTTCTCAAATATAGTCAGGCACTTTTATTTGTTCATTTGTCAAATTTCTATTCTAGTCATACGTAAATACATACTGGCTATCACTATGTATATGATTTTGATTATAACAACCTACTGTTACCAGTTAAGGCGTGGATAAAAATAAACGAAAGTACACATAACTGAAGATAATTGGGGAGGTATATACAAAAGGAACGCATGTGATCATTAGAGACACATCTTACCACTGGAAATTTCATCTCATTTAATAATTTCCACTTGAAGAAAGAAATGCAATTACTTTGGCTCTAAAATTTATGAACACTTATTAAGTGTTCATGCCTGAAACTGAGAACCTTGATGACTTTGCGACTTCAAATTTCATGTTTTGCAACATCGATAACTTAATATTTTTCATTTGGTGTAGCCATATTTGACTTATAGGCGTTGGTGCCGACATATAACCATCTGATATAAATGACAGAAATTTTGACAACTGATGATGGTGTGTCGGCTGCACCGATTTTGACATTTAAGTAGGTCATTTGACGCAAAATCTAATGTTCTTTCATTGTTGTAATAGTAGGACTGATAGTTTTCGAGTAATAGGCGAAATCGTGGAAAAATTGCCAAAATCTCTTATTTTTTGGCCACAAAAGTTGACGCAGGTGTTTTTGAAGTAGAAAACTCAGGTTCAGCTTATGAGTAATACAAAAAAATAAAATATTGTACCTCCTTTATGCAAGCAAAAAATACGACTGGACTAGAAGAGAATATAGTTTTGATGACACAGGCATGAATATACCAGACGTTCCTCTGGCATCGAAGAGGTACACCGTAGAAATGTGGAAGGAAAGAAATATGCTTGGTCGAGAACTTCGAAAGCACGCAGTGATCCTACTTGGGACGTCAGAGAGACTGTGGAAATGAAGTGAAATGACAGCATGTCACTGATGGCCGGGAGTCCACACACGGTGAAGAGATTTTTAATGTAATGACCAACTCAACAAAAATAGCTTTTCCGCCATCACGCTATGTGCCCTGCAACAT
Source organism: Schistocerca gregaria (assembly GCF_023897955.1). NCBI lineage: Eukaryota > Metazoa > Arthropoda > Insecta > Orthoptera > Acrididae > Schistocerca > Schistocerca gregaria. The sequence continues at coordinate 770,209,478 of NC_064921.1, forward strand.
ACCAACATACTTTACCGATGATTGTATCAAGTAGCTTATCTAACAAGTTGTACGTGTATTCCCGTTTCAATAATGTTAATTCACTGGCATTATCTTCCACATTGGTGCCTTAATCATATCCTAGAAGGATCAGCATACGTCACTGCAAATTTGGAGAACTATCTAAGATAATGTAGTTACTCAAATGTGTAACTTTCAACGTAAATATTCCCAGTAACAAATAACCTGAGTGCAAATGTTAGCCCTTCTTCAGTCAGTTATTAGCGTTTTGCTTCTAAATTCCCCTCTTCCTTCCTATTTTAATGAGGAATCAGCCAATATCATCAACTGATATAGGGGAAATCGGGGTGGAACGGGATACGTAATGCTCCATTAAGTTTCGGGAATGAAGCCGCATGAATTCTGCTTCTTCTTCTAATATTTCGGCTGTATACCTTTCAGCCATCTTCAGAGAAAGCGGTACGACTGACGCTCCAGCGCTCGCTCCAACATTTTAAACTCGCGGACCGCGCCACTGCGCAAGCGGGCACAGATAAACAAGGCGCCAGTGATGTTAATCGGCGGCAAAGACGTACAATATGCATGAGTTACGTCTGTGGCTGCGCATTCGATCCATGCTGGGGGGTCGATGTATTACTGGGAGCTGAACTGTAGCGACGTCTTTGTAAGTTCAATATTGAAAGTGCCGGATTCCATGATTTATCTAATGTGAAACCGCTGTCTCTATTAATTAAATTCTTCGTCAAGCGGATTTCAATGGCCTCTTTTACTACGGAGTCCCAGAAAGATGAAACAGAAGTCAGAATTTCGACATTTTCATATACCATAGAGTGACCAGAATCAATACAATGCTCTGCCACAGCCGATTTACTGGGTTGTAAGAGCCGAGTGTACCTGCGATGTTCCATACACCTCTCTTGGACTGTACGATTCGTTTGTCCGATATATGAAAGGCCACATTCACATGGTATCTTGTAAACTCCAGGCTTGCGGAGTAGTAAGTCATCTTTAACGGAACCCAGGAGTGCAGCCGTCTTCGCCGGTGGCCGAAAAATCACTTTTACTTTATGTTTAGTGAGGATCCTTCCTATTTTGGATGAAAGGCTTCCCACATACGACAGGAAAGCCATGGATTTAAATGTTTCCTCGTCATCTTCTGCATTCCTTACGGACACCTTAGGTTCCATTTGTAATGCCTTACGTATCTGTTGTGGAGAACACCCGTTGTCCTCAAAAACTCTCATCAGATGTAAAAGTTCGTCTTTTAAACTACTTTCATCAGAAATGACGTGTGCTCGGTGTACCAAAGTTCTTAGAGCACTACTCGTCTGCGAAGGATGGTGACAGCTATTTGCATGTAAATATAAGTCCGTATGGGTCGGTTTCCGATATACTGCATGACCCAAAGTGCCATCTTCTTTGCGCCGTACCAAGACATCCAAAAATGGAAGACATCCCACCTTTTCCACTTCCATTGTAAACTGAGTTTGTCCATGGATGGAATTCAGATGGTTTAAGAAGTCCTGCAGTTTGTCCTCGCCATGAGGCCACACTACAAAGGTGTCATCAACGTACCGCCAAAAAACTGTAGGCTTCAAAATAGCAGACTCCAGGGCTTTCTTAATGTTTCACAATTTCTATAAAATAAAAGGAACTCAAGGAAACACTTCTTCAAGTGATAAAAAACACCTTGTAGAGTAACCTAATGTACCTTATTCTAAAATTATTTAAAACAATAAACTTTTCATTTTTTACAGTTTTCCAAAGCAAGTCTCGCATATTTCCCGTTCCGTCCCACCCACGGGGCAGAATGGGATAAAGGCATTTTTTGTTAAATTGTTGCATAAACCTTGAATTTGAATTACGAATATCGTATTAAACTACGACAAAATGTTGTATAACAGGCAATTCAGACTAAGGAATGTGTAATTTACACAATTAAAATGTCATCCTTCAAAATAAGAAAATACATCAATGTCATTTTGAAAAATGTACAATGCTTAATAGCCACCAAACCACTAACTACTAGTCCTTTCGACAACAGTCACAAATCAGTATTTCCTCTTCATTTTCACTGTCTATGCCAGCACAGGAATTGTGTGCCCACTCTGGCATGAGACCCAGTCCTAATTAGAAACGGAGTAGAAGTCTCCACAGTAGAGACACTCAGCATCCTCTCTCTCTGATTCTCTCTTGTCCGTCATCTTTTTCCTTTTATTTTTCTTAAGGTCTTTGATGTCCTCTGTTTTTTCAGGGTGTACAGTTTGATATTTTTGCGTTGACTTGAATTGCACCTGACGTCTCTGTCCTGACATTGTTTATACTTGTGCACTCTCCCCCATTCTGTAGGTATACTTTACGCGCGACAGCATTCTGCAGTTCCTTCAGATGAGGAGAATCTGTTAATATGACGGTTTTTCCTTTTCGTCTTGTAGTCCGCCGTGTATTTTGACAGATTAATGGGATTGGAATGACAGCTTCGGGCGATGTCTGGAAAGCTGAGTTGTTCGGAGAACGTAGCTGGTTGGGAGAGTCTGGCATCCATGAACATCCAGGCTGGGTTTTGCTTTGTAATTGCATAAAAACATGACGGGGCAGAACGGGACACTATCCCATTCTGCCCCGTCCCGTTCCGCCCCAAGCGCACTTTTGGGGTTAACAACTTCTATAGAGTGTAATAACTGACGTATTTAAACGAATTAAAAAACTAAAGTCTAACAAATGCTATGCACGTTAAGGGGAATGTGTCATTTTAGAGTATACAATTAACAATTAACAGCTTACCTGGCGTTGAAAGCCACCAAACGTTAGATCAACGCAAGCAGTAACTTAGATCTCTCACTTCAAACTATATCAGAATGGCTGCCCTCACCTACCCTTCCATTCGGAGAAATAGTTAAATGCCCATGCAACAGGGTGCAACACTGTCCAGTCTAGAAAAGAGCAATTTCCCATTATCCCCAGCTGTTCCGTTCCGCCCCGAGTTCCCCTGTGTTCAAAATTTTGCATTGTTGCTAAGGACGGCTCGGGCTGCAATTCATTGCGATGTTCGCTACCACCAGGCGTTTCGCACTTACGTATAGTTTCAGACATCCAGGTCTAAATTCTGCTGGTCCTGCACCTTTTAGCCTATTTAGCCAGTTTAACGCGGATCTGACTAGAGCTGTATCGGGTGTAGCTTGTGTGGCTTTTATTAGTGCCAAAAGAGAGCAATGCCACTGCGATCCTAGGACTGAAATGTTACGTCCGTGGTCTCTAGGTGTCTTCCGTTAACTCCGGTGTAAACGCTTGTTCGCTGGTGCAAGCGAACGTTAATGAGCACCACAAGTTGTTTGCGAGTGCTGATTCACTTATGTTGGGATAGGTTTGCTCTGATATACGGGAGGTTTTGCGCGACCCGGCCTGTACACGCAGGCTGTCCGGCAACTCCCTTCGCACGCAGTCCTCTGTTAACGCCAGCGACGTCCCGGCGGCCTGTTGCAGCAGCAGCCAGCATGCCGCCGCTGTCAGCCCGCGTCCTCCTGCTGGCGGCCGCCGCGTGCTGCGGGGTAGCAGCGCGGCCAGGGGCCAGACTGCGACCGCGCAGCCACGGCACTCTCTGCATGTGCGACGACACGTACGAGCCCGTCTGCGCCAGCAACCTCTACACCTACATCAATATGTGCGCCTACCAATGCGCTGCCGCGCACGCATATCCAGGTGAGCATTCTCCTTGCACCTTAATCGTCTGCTCGTCTCTTCTAGGTTGTCGTTCACATTCAGTACCGTATCTTGCAGGGTGTACACAAAATGCGGATTTCCACGGTTTACATTCCTATCATCTTTTGAAATTATATCGATAACAGTATTGTAGAGAGGTCTCGTGATGAAAAGAAATTTCTCAAATTCTTCGTCCATTAGAATTTAATATCTGTAATTATATAATATTTTATGCACATGGCCAGAGACGGCAAATATATACCAGTAATTTGCGATAAAAATCAGAAATATTGTCTCCGAACTTTTAAAACTGTTCATCACTTGTCTTTAACAAACTCTCTCTCTCTCTCTTTCTCTTGCTATCTTCTTCTCTTTGACTACTTAGTCCTTCCTAGGCCATTGTTTGCCTAAGAATGTGAGATTATTAGATAACAGCAATTCGTTAAGTGGGAGTGGTGTACGTGTTATTATTATAAGACTTGTTACGACCATTTTCACAGATGACAGACCAGATATTCAGGTTCCTAAGTACTTTTAATACTTTCCAGAATAGCGGCTTGCCAACGAACAATCCGCAGCCATTTTCTGCATGTCTAGCCGAACGCCATTAACAGTAGAAAACTTTCTGAGAGCCTGCAGTTATTATTTCATTATGAAGTCCGATTGAAATGGGAGAATGGCATCGTTGGCCGGGATGCCCCATCCAGGCATGTTCGGCCGAGTGCCAAGGGCAAGTCTTATTTCAGTCGACGCCACATTGGGCGCCTTGCGCGGTGGTGATGAGGATGAAATGATCATGAGGACAACACAACACCCAGTGGGCAAGTGGAGAAAAGCTCCAACCCGGCCGGGAATCGAACCCGGACCCGGCTGCATGGGAGGCGAGCACATTACCACCCAGCTGAGCAGGCGGACACGAAGTCCGATGTCCAAGTGCGACTAACGTTAGCGTCCTTGTAGTAATACTCTTGCCGCTGCAAATCAGGAATTACGAGTCAATCATTTTGGCAATGGAGTGCTAGTCTGCATACTCCCATTCTCAAAAACAAAACAAAAAAATCATCATCATCATCATCAATTTAAGACTGATTATGCCTTTCAGCGTTCAGTCTGGAGCATAGCCCCCTTATAAAATTCCTCCATGATCCCCTATTCAGTATTAACACTGGTGCCTCTTCTGATGTTAAACCTATTACTTCAAAATCATTCTTAACCGAATCCAGGTACCTTCTCCTTGGTCTGCCCCGACTCCTCCTACCCTCTACTGCTGACACCATGAGTCTCTTGGGTAACCTTGCTTCTCCCATGCGTGTAACATGACCCCACCATCTAAGCCTGTTCATCCTGACTGCTAGATAAAGAAATTTTCTTTGTATATGTAAATCTTCATATCGGCCTGAGACGGAGATGTATACTTTTCCTTTGGAAGTTCCGCAAGGCTCTGGAATTTAAAACGAAGGTAAGTGTTCAAACTCAGGAGCCTAAAAAGGGAGGATTTGGTTCCATGACCTTCCAGCTTTTCGTGGGGAATTTCTCCTAAATAGGTCATGCACTTTCTAAAAATTAGACATAGGCTATTTTTCTGCCAGCATAAAACACAGTCACCATTGTTGACTCTGCGTATGGTGAAGCCAATATACTGAAAGCAGGCATAATTAATATTCCCTGCTTATACGGTTTGTCACATTTTGGAAGCACTTTACGTGCACTTCAAGAACTTTGTACAGAACATAGACACTACAACTGCCAGCTAAAACCTGATAAGTAAGTTGTGGCCGAGCATCGTACACAGGCAAACCATGCTACAGACTATGAGATGTTAGTATCCGACACCCAGGTCGATAGCAGACAGGAGTCAATGGTCGAGCGCTACAGGAGGCAGTGAGATTAGTGTCCAGTGAAAACTAGTACTGGGTAGACGGGCAAGAATGGTGGTCGAGCTGAATACGGAGTCAATGGCGGAAGTGCCGAGTGAGAAATAAATTGTAAATTCACCGGGATGTCACAAATGAGAGCGTCTCCGTATCGCCGTGCCGCATCAATACCGATTCGCGAGTGATATAAAACCAAAGGTGAAAGTGCCGAGTTACGTGTTTCGCGTCAACCGCATCGGCCAGCAACAACCATAGATTGCAGTGAGGATTGTTGTGAATGTTAACCATCATCATTGTGTGTGACGAAGTACTTAAAATCAGTACTTAATTAAACATGTAAGGCGAAGGTAACCACTGCCTCAGAATTTGTGTGTTAATAGAAAATACATATCAGTTTGTATATCGCTACCTTTGTGGTGTATAATAATAGACTATTCCATCTCAGAACAGTCGCACCCGATTGAAATACCCACGCAGTCACAGCAGAAACACCGATGGCCTTTCATCCATTAATCACATGGTCATATAATCATGATAATTAACTGTTTAGCGGCTTCGGTAAATCAGACAAAATCCAATAAAAGACATAACGGGGGTGTTTCATCCTGCCTCCCGTGCCAAGAACAGTTGCAATCTTCGGATCCGAACAATGGTTTATTAAGCACCATTTTTGGTTTCAGTGGAAAGCAATTCTCGGACGAATTTTAGTGCAAGAATAATTCGGTATTGTCGTTACCGTGACTTAAATTAGTGTATTTCAAATAGAAACAGTGCAATATAACGTATTGATAGTGAAATTAGAAATAGTGGGAACGAATCACCTATTTAGACAATACAGTGCAAAAGTAACTGAGGTACAGTAAAAAATGTGTTTTTACGAGTTTAAGTGACAAAAGCAGTGTCAGTAAATAATGTATTGAAGTATGGACACGAAAACCCGCTTGAATTACTGTAAAATTGCTACTCTAAGGAAAAGCGAATTCGTACATAATCGCGAGGATCCAGTCAAAATTCCGTTAGTATCAGGAGCATGTTTCCAAGTGACTTTGTATCTGAAATTATCTTTTGAACGGTGTAAATCTCTCAATTTGATGTGGACCTATAAACTATTTGTACCTTTGCGATTGTTGAATGTGGCGTAATTGTTGGATGACGTAACCCAGACTCTATGAGCTGCTAGCCAAAGCATTTGAAGCAGTGAAGCAGTTCCACACGCCGCAACCTCAAGGATTTCGATAGCGGCGCTGTACCACACTGACCAGTGTCTACAGCAGAACCAAGTGTCTGATGTAGAAACAACGACAATTTGGAGTTCGACATCTAGCGGCGAAATCCGAAGCATACGACGCCTGCGCCACCTACCTGCCGATCACCGAAATACGTGAGAGTAGCTCCATCTCGTCGACAACCGCCGAACAACGAGCCTGCGTCAGAGCGATTCGCCGTAGACTTCGCTATGCACACAGCACCACACTCAGCTACAGCAACGCATCGCCTGATATCCGCCATGCTGGAGGGGCCAATGCCAACAAGGCTAGTAGCACGATTTCAAATCTCCAAACATCATGACTTCAACGAGCCTTGAGAGATGAGTGAGGACAATTTTCTGGTGCAATACTAATTAATACTGCAGTTTTTTCAGAGCATGAAAGCAACTTCAAAACAAAATTCTCAATTGCAGAAAATATAAATTTTTTTTATCAATTTTTTTACGAATTAGCTCTGAAGCATGGTATGCTAGTATGCGTGTGTTTTCATAATGTACAGCAGAGAATAATCTCTCATTTGCATTATTTGTAGTAAATTACATGTTTATATGTCTTCTAAGTTGTTGTGTGAATATTACTTTGAGAGTTCGTATATAAATGCGGTCATTGATGTTGAATCACTGGGTAGGCTTCCGTAATTTATGGTGTTCAATGGGGAAGTCTGTTTTGCCAATCTGGGTTAACCTAATACAGTGAGGTATTATTTAATTATTAGCTAATTAGTTAGTGGTTGGTTTAATAGCAGGTTATGTTATTTTTCTTGTCTGAGCATAGTGAATAGTTGGGAATGGATCCTGAACAGAAAGAAAACGTTATGGAGGAGGTAGTTAGAAAAATGGAGATAGGGGAGGAGGATAAGGATGAGTCAGGAATTGGTAGTAGTGGAATGTCAGAGGACAGCTCATAGGGTCATCAACCAGTTACCCTGAAACACTGGTAAAACTATTTAGAAAGGAACTGAGACTAAAAGATAGAGAATGCAGTCAATAATATTCAAGATGCTCCAAAAAATCAGCAACCATATAGAAGAGATATCCAAAGGAAACGACGAAATCTCAGAAAGAAAATGAAACAATCAACAAGCGTATAGAAGAGATCTCCAAAGGAAATGATGAAATCAAGAAAGGAGATTAAGAAATCAAGAAAGAGAACAAAGAAATCAAGAAAAGTAAAACACAGATGTCCCGAGAAAACCTACAAAACTTAAGAAAAGGACTGTAGGAATTCCAGGAACAGAAGAGAATAACTCTTAAGGAGAGAGATTACAAGCTGTAGGTGAAGGTAGATGGTCTCCGAGAGGAGATAAACTATTTCCAGGCAGAGATAATTGGAAAAGCTGAGAGAGATGTCAAGGACATCAAAACTGCATTGGAATGGAGAATTCAAAAAAAAAAAAAAAAAAAACAGGAATACATCAACACCAACAGATTAAAAACATTGTACAAATGAGTAATGAGTAATTCATGAGTCCAATTAGCTATCAGAGTCAATTATTGTTATACTTGGTCGAGTTTTAGAAGCTGAATTCTGTGTAATGAATAATAAATATCCATATAATGGATTTCGGTTAATGTCAATATAACAGGAAATATTAAACCTCTCATCTGAGCATGTAGTGATAAAATTGACAGTATAAATGTTTGTCTAAATGAAGTGAACTGTAATTTATAAATTTTTCGTTGGGTGACCACATTATTTATAGCGATGCAAATAATTGTGTAAGAAATATTTAGTGCAGCGTTGGAGCATTTAAGATTATTGAATCAATCTGTAGAGGTATGAGGAATTGTAAAATAATTTCATAAGTCAAGGTATCTGCTATATTTTGTTCTCATATTCAATTTCACTTGTGTTATAGACTCCGATGAATACATTGTGAATTTCTTCCTTAACTCTCGTGTGTGTTGACCAAGTGAACTATAAGTTAGAGTGATAGTATTATTCACGGCAGAGACCCCTCAGAAAGGATGACATACCAAAGGGGTAGCTGCCACAGGACTAGTTTTTTCCTGTCTTTGCTGTAGGAAGTTATTAAGGATTAACCAGTAACAAAAATGTAGTTAATGGTCCATAGAAACCTCTGATGGTGAAGATTTTTGGTAATTGAATGTAACACAAAGTTTGTAAAAATATTTACCATGCTACATTAATTAAGATAGATGGATGTTGTATGATATTTCTGTAGGGGCAGTTTGCTACCAGAGTCAATAGGTATTATTTATGATACGTTCTAACTTTCAGTATGTAAACTAGAATCTAATGTTCCTCATCTTCATTTACATGCTGTGAGATAATTTTTTCCTATTATTCTTTTCGCCTGTGGCTACAGAGAAGATTTTTGGGGCGGGGATGTAAGGGATCCATGATCCCACGAACATAGGTATTAGTATCTGACACCCAGGTCGATAGCAGACTGGAGTCGATGATCGAGTGTTGCAGGAGGCAGTGAGATTAGTGTCAAGTGAAAAGTAGCACTGGGTAGACGGGCAAGAATGGTGGTCGAGCTGAATTCGGTGTCAATGGCGGATATGCTGAGTGGGGAGTAAATTGTAAAATCACTGGGATTTGACAAATGAGGGCGTCCCCTTATCGTTGTGGGGTTGAGCCTCATCAATACCGATTCGTGAGTGACATAAAACCATAAGTGGCAAGCGACGAGTTACATGTTTTGCACCAACTGCGTCGGCCAGAAACAACCATGTATTGCAATGTGGATTGTTGTGAATGTTAACCATCGTCATTGAATGTGACGAAGTACTTAAAATCAGCTACCAATAAAAGGTATAACCGTATTCAAATATGTAAGCTGAAGGTAGCCACTACCTCAGAATTTGTGTGTTAATAGAAAATAGATATCAGTTTCTATATCACTACCATTGTTGTTTATAATAATAGAAAAAGTATCAATCATAATCTATTCCATCTCAGAACAGCTGCACTTGGTTGAAATACCCTCAAAACCACAGCAGAAACACCGATGGCCTTTCATCCATTAAGCACACGGACATATAATAGTGATAATTAACTGTTTGGCGGCTTCAGCAGATCACACAAAACCCAGTGAAGGACATAACAGGACTGTCTCAAATTCCTCTTCCTGTGTTAGGCTTTTAACCTATTCCAATCTGTTTTCCTTCTATCTCTTCATGGATCAACCAACATCTGTTCTTCTGGGAGAATGATATCTAATGGCAAGCTTATAAAGTACATTGTCCTGGAACATAAAAATGTGGTTTTCGCAGTTTATCATTTCTTCTATTATCCTCCAGTATAAAAACATGGTTTTCCCAATTTACTGTCTTTTGGGATATTTTGTCTTTCTACGAGGATATATGTAATCACTACCTTGTCTCTTGAGTACCACCTTGTTAAGAACCTTGGTTCATCTGTCCCAAGTGATGTTACCTTGGGATGACCTTTGCCAGATTTCAATGGCAGCGAATGTGGACATGGAGACCACTGGAGCAGCTGAACTGGTGGATCAAGCAACCCTATTTCTACAGGTAGTACAGAAGTAATGTAGGAGAGACACCTAGCCACTGGGATAACAATGATAGAAATGCCCCTCGACGGTGGCGGTTGCCGAAAAGGCTAGCGTCCCTTCCAGATGATACAAACCACACACATTATAAACCTCAGAGAAACAGCTGCATGGATATTAAGATGACTACAAAGGCACTCACATAGGACAAATGATTTCTAACAGAAAATATATTAAATTTAAGGATGCAGAATGTGAGAGGCATAAAAGGCGAAGATGATTAACTGGATGAGGATCTGCCTAGGAAAGATATCTCTGTTGCTAATATTATAAAAATAATAAATAAAGTACAAGGCACAAGCTGGTGATAAATATACAATATTTCTAGTGGTGTAGTATGGGATGAAGGAGCTGCAGCAGGGTTGCCAATATCACATGAGAAGAAATGGGAAAGTAAAATAGGAAATTTCATTGTTATAAATTAAAGAATTTCAATGCTAAGACTAAAAGTAGAGAGAGAACAATTAAATGCAGTATCCGTATATACCCCATGAAGAAACAAACGAGAAGAATCCGAAAAGTGTGCTAACAGTATTAGACAATACATGCAAAAGCGATTTTATTATTGTGGCTGGTGACCTAACTGCTCATGAGGGAGTAAACCCATTAAGGAGGTAGTATGGGTAGTCAACCTATACTGAATGAATATGGCTAATTAGTGAACTCATTTGCAACCAACAACCATTCAAAAATTACGAATATTTTTTTAACATGCAGAACATCCATAAATATGTGGGTGCCGGAGAACAACGGTATGTAATTGCTAGTATCATCATAAAAATTAGAATGCTTGTTTATTGGAGAAGAAGTTGGAATAACGCAATACATAATATAGAAGTGTATGAAATATATTTATAGCAAGACGAAGGAGTAAAATACATGTTTCATTCTTCTGACAATCAGTTTTCTGGCAATCTATTAAAATACAATTGTCGAGTAACTAACTAATTATGATAATGGTTTTAACGTAGACAATATGTCGACTCTAGTACTGGTAATAGATAACTCACATAGACGACACTACTGTTCCCCTGTTGACTGTAGTTAGTGAAACAACTTCCTCCTCAGAGTGGTCATGCTAGCAAATGTGTCACCGCCTGTGTGGTATTTCTTCCACTGTGGTCTTCATTGCGCACATGCGAACTTCGCTCACCATAACGGTATATTAGTCTTTCCGCCTCACTCCATAAAGGGATGGACGTTTTGCAGCAGAAGAAGTATGGTTACTTCTGAATGCAAGCAATTTTACGTACCCATACATGCCTGGGTATTGGCGTACGTTTTACGCTGCAGCCTCGGCGCTGTTCGCGCGTCCATCTCCCTGTTCACTCAGCTTCTGCTCAGCAACACTGTATGTCGCCACCTGCAACCACAACCGAGAACAGCAGAAACAGAGGTATCTGCTGCATCTGACACCAGTGGCGGTAACAGTGATAGGATTACTGGCAATGAGGAAGAAAAGCAATCTGTGTATAGCAAGAACAGATGCGAAAGAATAATACGTAACGATACTTGCACGATTATGAAATGTTTAAAAATTGTCCACGTCACTTTTTCAGCCAGTTACAGTTAGTTTCCAACATATTTTAAAATTTATTAAACAATAATGTATTGAATGGGAGAAGATTCTGCCCATTATTCTTAACGTAATTCTCGTGCTAATGTGATTAGCACTCGTTTTGAGATTAATTATTCTTGTATTTTATCTACATCTTTCTCATGTACTTTTTCTCCCTGATTTTATACTGCATAAGACTGTAAATGCATAACCAAATCTTAGTTATGGAAGTGAGGCGTGTGCAGCAACAAGATGCCAAGAAAGTAGAACACAGGCTAAAGAAATGAAATTTCTAACAAAAGTAAAAGAATGTGCAAGGGAGATCAAAAAATGAGTGAGAATACAAGGAAAGATTTAGGAATGTTATCTAAACGAGAAAATAAAAGAAAACAGCAGAAAGAGGACAGAACATGTAGACTGTATGGATGGAGAAAGGTTTCCAGTAAAGTCTCTCAATTAATATTGCATTGTAAGTAAAAATCCAGGAAGACTGTACACAGTATAGGAATCATAACAGGCAATTTGCCTAATACAAGACGTGAAGAAGAAGAAGAAGACTAATGTAAATTTAGCGAAAGGCGATTGGAATGGGAAGAAAATGTTTTGATGGAAGCACTCTCTGCCTTCCATTTCACTGTGATTTGCAGAGTAGAGCTGAATCTCATGTGTGCAAAAAATTCCGATGCGATTAATGAAAAATAGAGAGAAGTTGAGATGATTATTTTAACACTTCATGTGCTCTACATAGTCTTTCCCCATTAGAGTACAACGCACAGAACGTTCATTACAACCATGTGATGTGTCAGGAGAGTCCTTTTTCACCGTGTTGTTAGTAGTAGAATCACTTTCGATGTCTAGTCAGCACTTTTTCCAAAACACATCTACAGATGTGGAGAAAAGTTTCAGGATCTAGGTAGCCCGTAGCCGTGTCATCAATACCGTCTGGAGATTTGATACAATACAGCAGATAAGCAGTAGGATAGCTACCACAGTTGCAGTCCAGATGACGAACTCATCACATACACTGTCATGTTGCACATCTCGTGTCACGTTACACACATGGGCTCTTTGGTGCCTTCACTCACTCTTTCCCAGAGAAACATCAGGAATTTATCAAGGTCACCCATTGAAAACCGCCAGATAATTGCATGAGCTATAATCGAGGTCATGACGTAACCGTGTAGTCGTCAGGTGACATAAAAATGGAGAACACATCTCAGGGGGTGAGATGGCAATAAAACTCAATGCACCAATAAATTTTGAGCTTTCCGTCCTTCTTCTCCTTATCAAGCTTTACAACTAGCTCAGCTGTAGGTTGGCCTTTTCATTCGATGTCTGAGCGTTAAGAAGGTATGGGTTTGTCATAAACAATAGCAAATTATCAACGATAATTTCTCTTTATTTCTGGTCCAATTATTACATTAGACTAATCAGTTGTACTGTGTAGTCAAACGTTATGTAAATAGTAACACTAGTGTAAAAAATAACTTATAGTTTATTGATAAAAATTTTTCTTAACAATTTTGTCTTTATTTACAACAGTTTTTGATAATACATCCCACAATTTTTTTTAATAAAAAGCCGTTTACTCTTATATACAATAATTTGTAGAGTTAACGTTTTCACAATTGTTTTCTTGACATATTTTACAAGTACTTCTTTATTACTTACAGGTACAGCGTATACAATGGTTTTATTTGCAAAGATATTTTCTTCTTCTTATTGTCATATGCATTTATTTACACTACAATTAGAAGAACTTAAATACTATGTTTCCTATTCATTTGTGTAGATTTGTGTACGACATTTACATTTGCATTCTGATTGTTTTCGTCATTATTTAATGTACACATTTTTTCTGATCAATCTGTAGACAGTATTTACAGTTGTTAATGATTTCCTCGAATTTACAGTATTTACATTTCAGTCGATGATTTCCTTCTTTTCACTGTAAATTGGGACCAGCAGGATCAGGTAAAGAAAAACTCTCCCTCCCTCTCTCTCTCTCTTTCTGTCTCTCTCTATCTCACACAGAAACATATATTGTGCGGATAAAATATATTTGCATACATCGGGAATTTAACACACACATACAAAACTGCGGCAAACGGTTCATAAAAATATTCGCTGCCTGATGCACCGAAGGACGTCGACGTTCGACATTCCACTATATCGTGACTGTGCTCTGCCCACCCACCTCGTGCCGTTCGCATCGGCTCACACCCAAGACACTCGCTGCAGCGAGGGCTGAGTTCGAGGCCGTGTTGTGACAGGGCATTGTTCGACCACTGTGCAGCCCACGGTCTTCTGCCTTGCACTTTTTCCCAAATTCCATCTGCAGGATTTTAGCTATGCCTTGGCGGGCTCAGTTTACCAAAACTGACCACGTGAAGGTGTTTACATATATTCCTGTGGTGCCCAAAGACTTTCAAAACACGGAAAAGCGTCGAAAGCTTGTACATGACGTTCGGCCTGTGGAATGCTGCCCAGATAAAGTAGCGTATCCTTGATGGCGCTTACAAAATTTATCGTGGTGTTCTGTATATCTCTATGATATAATATTTTATCCGAAATAACCCTAAGTCCACCGCCGCCACCTAACTACGAATTTTCGGCTCCTGATTATCCCCTCAAAAAGTATATTTGGGATCACTGAAACTGAGTTTCTAGGGTATTAAATCACGTCTACAGGACGTACGTCACTCGATCTTTAAGAAGCCTAAAGAAGCACAAAGACTTACGCCCCTATCTTGTCCTGATAAATTTCCGTGGGCGCTATCTGCACAATGCCTCCATGGTACTGGAACCACCGACTGCCGCGCTACTCGGCGCTGTCTCGAAGGTGAGGGCACCCGCGATCCGGACGGAAGCAATGGAGAAAAGTTTTACCGAGTCCAAGCGTAGCCTTACTGAAGCGACACTTCTAATTCACGCTGTGCAGATGCTGTACCTGCCGTTGTGTACGCCACCCCAGAGGGCCATCGGCGCTGTGCTTCAAGAATCCTTTGGCAGTAGATGGCAACCACCGAATTTCTTCTTGCGGAAGCTATCAGAGTCACAATGAGGCCGGAGTGCTTACGACTGTTAGTTTCTTATAGTGTTCGAGGCAGTGGAATACTTTCGCCTATCTGTAGAAGCCTATCTGTTCGTCATTTTCACCGACCAAAGGCCGTTACCTACGCGTCTTGAAACAACAACACCAAGTGAATACCATGCCAATTCTGCCAGTTGGAGTTCTTGTTGTAGTTCTTGAGAGACATCCGCCATATTTCTGGAATTAACGTAATCGCTGTCTGCTTCTCCAGCGTTTGTGCCCGATGTGTCTCATACTGTAAACTTTGAGGTTGTCACCCAAGAACGAGAGAGTGACATACAACTGGGCAGCGTCCGCCACAGCACTTTCGTTGTCCTACAACTAGAGCCAACGCCAATTCCTAGCTCTGTCCACAAAATTTTATGCGATGTTTCAATAGGCACACACCGTCCCTTTCTCTTAGTGAAGTGCTTCCGACTAACACAGTCGTGGACTGTCACAAACCTGTATCAACATCTCTCTGTCCGTCAGGCCTGCCCGTTTCCTCTGGCCACGACTACCGAAAGACTGCCATCAATGATCACGCACGTGCACTTCATGACACTTAGCCAAAGCAGGGAGGCACTCCCTTCACTCGCCATTGCCATTCCCGAAGTGATACGCTGGTCTGCACATGTCCAAGTGGGATTAATGGGCCGTCTCATCTCCTCTCCCAAGGAAAGCGTTATCTGTTGACGATGATAAACCTCTCCACATTCTGGCTGGAGGCAATGCCCTATAGAAGACGACACTGCTGTAACCATCGCCGCCGCCTTCGTCGACACATGGATGGTGCACTTTGGCTGCCTCTGTCACGTCGCAATGGATCACGGCTGCCAGTTTGATTGTGCTCAATTCGCAAGCATCGCTCAACTATGTGACCTGCAGTTACACAGAACTACTAGCTACCACCTGGTGTCTAATGGCACGGTCAAATGACTCAATTGTTTACTGAAAGTCTTGCTAACTTGCCACGAAGCCAACTTGATGGAAGTACTGGTGGTGGTAAAGCTCGGGCTGTGAGTATGAGAGAAGACATTAGCGCTTCACCGCCGTTCCTGGTGATTTTTTGAAGGAGCTAACACTACCCCACGATGCATCGGCTTCTCCACTTACAGAACGTCTGTGCCCCCACATGTCGACATGGCACGACACTGGCGAAGTGTTCACACATGTCAACCTACGGCACTGTATGCAGGACACGGTTTGTCTTTGACAGCCCTACTCGGCGCCACACATTGTTATTGGCCGTGGTGAGAGAGATCGATATTGAGTACAACAGTAAGTTGAAGAAGGTGACTGAGTCAAGTCGGCCCGAAGCCTGACCAATCCTGCCGCCATTCCCTTCTTCGACCCTGAAGGAGACTTGGCAACAGACAAAGCTCCCTTCACCACAGAACCCGCACCAGGGGCCACCAACGAGGAAGACGTGTCGCTGCCAACCGTTATCGCACTGCAGCCGCACCACACACTTACCCAGCCGGCCGGCAAAGGTGCCGAGACTATGGCCTCTACAGGCGCCTGGGTCACCCCCATCACAAACGCCAGATGTCCATGCTGCGTCAGAACGACGCCCCAACCGACGCCGGCTTTAGACTCCAGGTAAATAATGAGCTGCCTTATTCGCACATCGCCTCCATTGGAGCTATGGAAACACCTCACACACAACGGGCTATTTGTCAGCTGCAGCTCCTGGGGATGTGTTCGCCTCGCTCTGTCTCTGCCGCGTCGGCCATCGAGTCTAGATGACACGTCCTTTGCCGTCGAGCTCCAGACGTCTCCCTCCACGTCGTCTGGCTCGTCTGTCTGAGTTGTGGGACACACATTAGCGCAATTACATTGTACTCTCGTGAGTACGGGCACTTTGCGTCATCTCCGCGCTCCAACTGTGCCGATGTGTCGAGTCCACTGAGCACCTCAGTGAACTTTGAACAGTGCAGCTCGGGAATGCTTTATTTTGTTACCCTCTATGATCAACGTTTTATCAGGTGGCATCATTTGGATCAGCTCACAGCCTGTAGCCCAGCCATTCGTTATCACAGACAATCCACAGACGGCGTTTCCGCCAGCCTGCTCTGCGGGGACACTCCCTCCGTGCACCTGGGAGGATTCGCGTGCTGACCCCAAATGCCACCGCCCTGTCACCGCTGAGGGGCCCATCGCCATTGCGCTCGCACTAACGTCACAGTGCAGCTCGCGGAACTGACACACCTGTCACACAAACCTGCGCTGCCCCGCTGTTTCCGAGCTCCGCTCTCCGAGGTGGGAGGGATCCTCGTGGCAGCCGTGCCTCAAAGATGTGAACGGATTGCAGGTGCTCGTTACCGGCTCAAGTTAACTGCGTCAGATATCTTCCTTCGCGCTTACTTATCGAGAGGTAAAATTCTGAAAACTTCTGGTGCGAACTAAAGCGGGGTCAGAAAAAAAACAACAACCAATCGGTGTGCAGTGACCGTGCAGTACAGAAGCGTTTTCTTGATTGGATTTCTGAGCGCCGGGGACCTCGTGGGTCGAACTTTAACGTGAGTTCCGCTCCGATGTGTACGAATGTCTGGAGCCCTTCTGCTTCGTCGCGTCCGCGAAATACACTGCGTCCAGCGATAGCGAAGAAAGTTCGTCTCATTCTGGAGACGTGTCCAGTGTTGTACTGTGTTCACGCTATAGGACGAAGTGCTCGTCACTGAGGAGTCTACGCTCTCCAACACTAGGTTCTAATGGAACTGTTCTGCAAAGACCTGGAGGCGGTAAGCAGTTAACAGACATCGTAGTCAGATTCGTTTTTGTGAGTCGTTCAATTACCGTTCTCGGGTATAGAGTAAATATATTACTGGCCATTAAAATTGCTACACCAAGAAGAAATGCAGATGATAAACGGGTATTCATTGCACAAATATATTATACTGGAACTGACATGTGATTGCATTTTCCCGCCTTTTTCTCTGCATAGATCCTGAGAAATCAGTACCCAGAACAACCAACTCTGGCCGTAATAACGGCCTTGATACGCCTGGGCATTGAGTCAAACAGAGCTTGGATGGCGTGTACAAGTACAGCTGACCATGCAGCTTCAACACGATACCACAGTTCATCAAGAGTAGTGACTGGCGTATTGTAATGAGCCACTTGCTCGGCCACCATTGACCACACGTTTTCAATTGGTGAGAGATATGGAGAATATGCTGGCAAGGGCAGCAGTCGAATACTTTCTATATCCAGAAAGGCCCATACAGGACCTGCAACATGCGGTCGTGCATTGTCTTGCTGAAATATAGCGTTTCGCAGGGATCGAATGAAGGGTGGAGCCACGGGTCGTAACACATCTGAAATGTAATGTCCACTGTTCAAAGTGCCGTCAATGCGAACAAGAGGTGACCGAGACGTGTAACCATTGGCACCCCATACCATCACGCTGTGTAATACGCCAGTAAGGCGATGATAAATACACGCCTCTAATGTGCGTTCACCGCGATGTCCGCAAACACGGATGCGATCATCATGATGCTGTACACAGAATCTGGATTCATCCGGAAAAATGACGTTTTGCCATTCGTGCACCCAGGTTCGTCGTTGAGTACACAATCGCAGGCGCTCCTGTCTGTGATGCAGCGTCAATGGTAACCGCAGCCATAGTCTCCGAGCTGATAGTCCATGCTGCTGCAAACGTCGTCGAACTGTTCGTGCAGATGCTTGTTGTCTTGCAAACGCCCCCATCTGTTGACTCAGGGATCAAGACGTGCCTACACGATTCGTTACAGCCATGCGGAAAAGATGCCTGTCATCTCGACTGCTAGTTATACGAGGCCTTTGGGATCCAGCCCGGCGTTCCGTATTACCCTCCTGAACACACCGACTCCATATTCTGCTAACAGTCATTGGATTTCGACTAACGCGAGCAGCAATGTCGCGATACGATAAGCTGCAATCGCGATAGGCTACAATCCGACCTTTATCAAAGTCGGAAACGTGGTGGTACGCATTTCTCCTCGTAACACGGGACATCTCAACAATGATTCACCAGGCAACGCCGGTCAACTGCTGTTTGTGTATAAGAAATGGGTTGGAAACTTTTCTCACGTCAGCACGTTGTAGGTGTCGCCACCGCCGCCAACCTTCTGTGAGTGCTCTGGAAAGCTGATCGTTTGCATATCACAGCATCTTCTATTTGTCGGTTAAATTTCGCGTCTGTAGCACGTCATCCTCGTAGTGTAGCCATTTTAATGGCCAGTTTTGTACTTCCATATTCGTACCTGAAAATAATGCCGAAATTTTGGACGACTTTGACACAGGATTCCACTACATCGCTGTTTTCTTCGATTGCACCAGTACTTCGACAGCCACACAAACGTTTCAAACTGAAGCTTTGTGTAGGAGTATATGTGCTGCTTTTCCCAAACGTTTCTCTCTCAGTGCTAGAAAGAACTTGTTGTTCAAAACTTATTGGTAGCTCCCACATATGAGAACTATGGGACACAATGACCATACCAAACTACGACCACAGCATTTTCTTCAGCACTGGCCACTAACCAAAGTGGTTGTGGTTCTGTGTGTTTCCACTACAATTACTACACTACATATCATTCATGAAACGCGCCATCCATGTCTCACACCTTATCACTGCAGTTGAGAAGAAAGCCTCTTTCATGCTGCTATCACGTTGTATGCGAGCTGCTCACCTTAGCACAGGTCAGTGTACACTTCCCTCTGGTGATGGTTCTCTGTGGCCTAGGGGCGATAGGCATTATATGAGTTAGCAGTGTGGTATCCGTGGGATCAAGGGGAATTATTACGGACGTGATGCGTGTGATCGCATTAAAGAGATCAAACTGAATATAGTACAGTTCTTTAACAAAGAATACACGAAACGATACAATGAGTAATCTTAACAGAGTGTGAACAATGTATGAGTGAAAGTATTGAGACATCTATCAGTGAACATCAGGGTGGTGTGGTGCGTGTTCTCTCTCTCGTTTATGCCAGCTTGAACTCTGCTGTGGACACATTTCGTGACTCATCTGAATGTTTTTTGAGGTATGTCAGCCCATCCTAGAGAGGCAACTGTTGCATTTAACGGAGTGGTACGCTGGGATGTGGGGCCAGGTCCACGATCTAGCTCATGACAAAGATGTTCCATTAGTTTCAGGTCAGGACTGTGGGTAGGAACGTTTTCATTGTTTTTTTTTTTTTTTTTACCTCCGTCGCGAGTTTTCACGCGTTCCTCGTGTTAATTATTGGATTTTGTAACTTAAGGGTAAAGAATGTCCGGATGTCCATTCTGTCACCACACGTGGTCCTCTTCTCCTCTCCCAGTCCCTTAGGACAGAATTTGAGTAGCCCATCTGCCTGTGTCTAGTGTTTTCCCTTGTAAAAGTGTGCGAAAATTTACGGAATCTTTGTAAATCGCGTAACTGAATCGGGTCGTGGGTAGCAGTACACTCTTCACTTAGTCGGATATGGAAAGCCGCCACAAAACCACAGCCAGGCTGGTGGGTACATCACGCTTCTCGTTAATCCGCCAGGCGAAACCAGTACAGGATGACACGTCTCCTAGAATCAGGAGTTAGCGTCCTAGCACACACTACTGTCTGGTTGGTTCTCTCTGTAAGGAAGTTAAGCTGCACAAACGACTGCTTCACAGACTCTGCTTTATGACAGGGCCCATTCCCATGATGATATAATTGTTGTGTATTGTATACAATACACAATGAAGTGTTCGTATCCTTTCACATTTACGTTCAAATAAGCACTATAAGGGGACCATACGCTCACCACGGAAACATCTCCATACGATAACACCACCTCCTCGATTTCTTCACTGTAGTCGCTACATATGATAGAAGGTAGCATCCTCTACACATTTGCTAAACTCGGATACTTCAAAACAGTACTATCTTGGCACCCACTATCCGATGGCGTCACTATGTACAACAGTCCAAGTGTTGAAGCCTTGAGCTGTCTGGTATTCTGCCGGATGTCGGCGTCGTACTTGCACGACTATTCGACAGCCCCTTATCAGCGGCTACCTGATACTGTCGAGCGGAACGGGTCCAGTATTTATACCTACTGTCTTCGTCCTCCTTGGTCGGTACTGTGTGTGTTCTATATGCAGTCCGCTACTGCATCCAGCGTCTTTAGATGTTCCCTATTTTGGTGCGTCGGCCCACGCTCTGTCATTCTGTTTTCTGTCCGTTACGCCCGTTACGATTCCAGGTGATCGCTCAGACGTCCGCTCCCGCTAGAAACGTTCTTAGGCCTTCCCCATTGCGTGGCAGTCCAGTTCCATGGAGGCAAACAGTCAAATACCTAGGCGTTACACCAGACAGACGTTTAATGTGGCAGCAGCACGTTACAGAAATTCTGTGCGAAGGAATAGTACGGCTGAGAGAAAGGTATCCAGTCCTTAACCCAAACAGGTTACTATCCCCTAACCTGGGCACCATCGTCTATAAATGCCTGGTTCATCCATTACTTGAGAATGCAGCGGTCGTATGGGGTAATGCCGCAAACAGAACAGATCCCACCGGGCAACTCTCCATCTTCCAAGGGACTATCCGACCCAGAAACTCCACAATATCTACAGGTACGCATCCATGATACAGCAATAGAACTCTACGAGAACTGTGCACGGTCCCACAATAAAACTATTCGCATCCTGGGGCAAAGGCTTCATTGTCGATAAGGAATCAGGTGGCCAGACTTATTGAGATAATAACGACAACCGTCATCTGAAGGCAAACAATAACGCTGTTCTTAAGAGCAACCTATGGTGAGCTCTGCTGAAAGAGTAGATCAAAATCTCTAAACAGAAACTGCAACCAAATCAAGTCGAGTAGAAATACACAGCACCACCTATCAAGAAGGATGGGTGCCAATCACTGATACATGTAAAACAGCAACACAGGAGTGTTATCGGAGAAGCAGAGAAGCGACTTTTGCCCATTGTACCAGGCCGAGTGCCCGTTTTTCGTCCTCGGCCCAGCCCACCGTTCTGTCCGCTGGTACCCCTCTTTGCCTGCGGTGCGGTTCTACGTATTCCCTCTGATTACCCCTGCCAAGAGTAGCGTCCTGAGAAGATCAGCTACAGTCTGGTGCACCTGCTGCTCTCCCTCAGATGCGGTCCCCATGTCCACAACCTCAGTTCTTCATTTAGTGGAGTGCTGCAGCTGCCCCCTTTGTATTTTCAGCAGATCCAGTGTAGGGTCAGGGGCTCTACTGAGTTGGTTCGTAGTGTCCCGGTTCAAGAGATTTTCCGTCGCCTTTTTCTCTCTTACAACGCCATTCCTGTATTTGGGGGCCTGTGCCAGAGCCTTTATTCCAAGAGAGTACATGCAATGAATGTCCAATGACCTAGTTTTTTGACCAATGTATGGCATGAAACTTGCTGGCAGATTAAAACTGAGTGCCCGACCGAGACTCGAACTCGGGACCTTTTGCCTTTCGCGGGCAAGTGCTCTACCATCTGAGCTACCGAAGCACGACTCACGCCCGGTACTCACTGCTTTACTTCTGCCAGTACCTCGTCTCCTACCTTCCAAACTTTACAGTAGCTCTCCTGTGAACCTTGCAGATCTAGCACTCCTGAAAGAAAGGATATTGCGGAGACATGGCTTAGCCACAGCCTGGGGGATGTTTCCAGAATGAGATTTTCACTCTGGAGCGGAGTGTGCGCTGATATGAAACTTCCTGGCAGATTAAAATTGTGTGCCCGACCGAGACTCGAACTCGGGACCTTTGCCTTTCGCGGGCAAGTGCGCTACCATCTGAGGTACCGAAGCACGACTCACGCCCGGTACTCACGGCTTTACTTCTGGCAGAAAATCTAGGAAAAGAGGAAGCGATCTGACATACAAAAACCAGGAGTTGGTAATACACCTCTTATTTTGGTACGTGGACAGAACACACACTAGATGTCAACCTTCCTGAGAAATCTGTTGATTTTGGCACAAATAGATCGCACACAAGACAGCAATGCAACTGCTTTTTTCCTTTTCTTGCCCTTTCTTCTAGATTGTGTGGATGGTTGAAGGGGCCTTCTGAATCTCTTTGGCCGTGTACCCCTTCTTGCAGAGTACTGATAATAGAATATCTCTTTCTGTTGCAAACTATCTGGGCGCAACAAGGCGTGTACCCTGTAAACTAATGTCTTCAGAACACTCCTCTCTGCTAGTTTGCAGGTATAAATCAGTGTATGTAGGTCTGAGACACACATTATAGCGAAACGAACCATCTGTTCTCCTTGTGGCAAGTGCATCCAGAAATGAAAACTACCCATTCTTTTCCAGTTCCATGGTGAACTTAAAATTTGGATGCCACGAGTTAAGATATTCCAAAAATCCATTTAGCCTCTACCTACCATGAGGGCAGATCACAAACCTATCATCCACATACCTGAAGAAGCATCTGGGTTTGTGTCTACACACTCTTAATCCCGCCTTTTCAAATTTCTTCATGAAGAAATTCGAAACCTCTGGAGACCGAGAGCGCATGCATACACCTTCTGTATGCTTAAAATCTTGGCCCCCGTACAGAAAATAAGGCGAGGTCAGCCCAACAGAGCATCATCAAATTAGTCTCCAGCCAGTCTCAAACGAGTCCAGCAGTGCAACCTGGTGAACTGGGATACCATGTTAAAACTAACTGTTATATCATATTCTATAATACGTAGTTGCTTGGGACATTGCATAAGTCTTCCAAGTTCCAGATGCTGTGAAATACTTCCCCATATATGGGGACAGCGAAGTCCTCAAGTTCTTGGCTGCTGAGGTGTCAGTGCTGCTATCAGCTGGGCGCAGTGGCACCCCTCCTTTGTGTACTATCAGCAGCCCATATAGTCTAGGTGGAGGTGCCACTAACTATCATAGCCGTCTGTTGACCTTGTCGGGAATATGGGTTTCCTTCAAGGGTGTTGTGCTCTTCTTGTGCACTTTGTCCAGATGGTTAAACTCCAAACATTAATATTCAAGGTCCTTCAGAAGCTGACGCACTTCATCATATTCAGTCTGCTGAAAACGACTGTGGAATTCTTCTTGTCTGCTGGCAACTACACTCCAGCCTGGAGTTTCTTGAGTGTAGCCTCTCAGCATATGACAGTTTTAATTTTGGAGACTATGTCTTCATGATGGCCCCAAAGGTAGCACGGCGAATTTCTTCTGCCCCATGTAATGTGGATGTGTGTTGGCTGCCTCCTGCACTGCATTGATAAAACGTGTAGTGAGCACATTTCTAGGAGTTGTTGCGAAGGTAGGAGCCTTTCTGAGCACCTTCAAATTGGTGTCATTAAAATGCTTTTCGCTAACGTTAATCACAATGTGAGTCTCTGCTATTCCCTGCGAATTTTGCTTATGCAGACAAATGTCGCATCATTGTCTCGAAACCAGGCAGATATTCCAAAGAGAATGTGGTTAGGTGTGTGTAAAGTAAGCAAGCGGCAAGACTCAAACAATGCCTTCTCTGCATAATAGCAATGGAAATACTACCGATGACAGTATTGCTCAAGGATAGTTACTAAACACAGATTTCCTAAATTCCTTCACCAAAGAAGACAAAGTAAATAATCTAGAGTTCGAATCAAGAAGAACTGTCAACATGGATAGCTTAGAAATTGAGATCCTCTGAGTAGCGAAGCAACTTAAATCTTTTAATAAAAGCAAGTCCTGCAGTACAGATTCTATACCAGGTTGGTCAATCTCAGCGCATGCTGATGCAATAGCCCCATATTTAACAATCAAACACAACCGCTCGCTCGGCGAAAGATCCGTAGCCAAACGCTGCGAAGTTTCACAGGTCACACAAATATTCAAGAAAAGCTGCAGGAGTAAACAACTAAATTATAGGCCTACATCAATAATGTTGATATGCAACAGGATTTTAGAATGTAACTTGTGTTCAAACATTATGAATTTTCTGAAAGACAACGATCTATTGAAACATAGCCAACAAGCATTTAGAAGACATCGTTCTTTACTCACACGAAGTGATGAGTGCTATCCACAAGGGATTTCTAATTAATTCCGTATTCAAAATTCAAATGGTTCAAATAGCTCTAAGCACTATGAGACTAAACATCTGAGGTCATCAGTCCCCTAGACTTAGAACTACTTAAACCTAACTAACCTAAGGACATCACACACATCCATGCCTGAGGCAGGATTCGAACCTGCGGCCGTAGCAGCAGCGGGGCTCTGGACTGAAGCGCCTAGAACCGCTCGGCTGCAGCAACCGGCCTTATTCAAAGATTTCCAGTGATGTAAAGTGTGAAGTCGTCTATATGAGTACTAAAGGGAACCTGTAAAATTTGGGTTACATGATAAATCAATGAAATCTAAAGGCCGGTAATACAACTAAGTACGTAGTGATTACAATTACAAATAACTTAAATTGGAAATAGCACTTAGAAAATGTTGTGGGGAAGGGGAACTAAAGACTGCGTTTTATCGGCAAAATGCTTAGAAGTTGCAAGAAATCTATTAAGTAGAGTGACTACACTACGCTTGTCCGTCCTTTTTGGAGTATTGCTGCGCGGTGTGGGATCCTTACCAGGTATGATTAACAGAGTACATCGAGGAAGTTCGAAGACAGGCAGCAAGTCTTGTATGATCACGAAGTATGGGAGATCAAGGATGTGATGCTGGATTTGAATGTAAATTAGTAAAACAAAGGCGGTTTTGTTTGCGGAGAGACCTTGTCACGAAATTTCAATCTTTAACTTTCTCCTCCGAATGTCAAAATTTGATAGGACCTACATAGGGGGGAGAACCGAACATCATTATAAAATAAGGAAAATCACAGCTCGCAAAGAAAGGTACAGGAATTCGTTTTTCCTTCGCGCTGTTAGAGAGTGGAATACTGGAGAATTGCCTTGAAGGCGGTTCGATGGATCCTCTGCCAGACACTTAACTGTGATTTGCTGAGTAGCCGTTTAGAGGCAGCCGTAGATGTGTGACGGCGAGGCATTCGTCTTGGCACACTCAGCTAGAGGCCAAGACCCCTCCTCACCAGTTGAGACAAATGCCATACACAAGTGAAGCTGTAGAAGCTCTCTGGCCACCGCATCTAGCCTATGGCGCAAATCACGAATACGCTCTCTTAAAATTGTAACGCTCATCCAACGTCTCACATTGTTCGCCACACTGGGATTAATGCGAGGCATCATCCTGGCGAAAAATTTACTACGTGTTCATCTCGACATCTTAGCATGAAACTGAGAGAACTTAGCACACTCCATTTCCTCCTTCAGCCTGGCACATCAAAGACGGACAGCTAAAGGACTCTACTACTGATAGTAGGTTGGGGACGGAACTCGTGGATCCGATGATGGTGGAGAAGACCGTACTGGACCTGTTCCACTCGACGAGCAGTCTCAGGTAGCACCTCATGACGATAAATGACCATGTTGTCGATGAATCGTGCATGAACGAAGCTGATATATGACAGCATCCCCAACACCTGAAGATGTGAAGGAAAACATGAAAAATTACTCCTCTAGTGTTGTTTGGTGTTGACTACTGGGATCTGTCGCTACCGATGAGCTGCTACACCACTGTAACCCATTCCCTGCATCACCCTACGCACAGTCATTGTGCTAGTGGAAGTGCTGGTAGCACTCTGGAACTCACTTGTTACTTACGTACCTCATTTCACATCATTTTTACAACCACCCCATCCCCCACAGCGCTCGACAGTCACAGGCTGCCAATACAGGAGGTCTGTTTGGGTAGGCAGGCAGTGCCAATTTGGGTGCCCTTACGCCACCAGTGAAGTCATTGATGACGTCGTTTATGACATTATGGGATTTCCTCCCTCCTCTCCCAAATGACAAAGTTCAATGACCCTATGTCTAAAGGTGGCAGGGGTAAAATACAGGGAGCGAAAGGTTATTCGATCTGTATATTGAGCAAGCAGTAAAGGAAACAAAAGAAAAATTCGGAGTAGGTATTAAAATCCATGGAGAAGAAATAAAAACTTTGAGCTTCGCCGATGACATTGTAATTCTCTCAGAGACAGCAAAGGACTTCGAAGAGCAGTTGAACGGAATGGACAGTGTCTTGAAAGGAGGATATAAGATGAACATCAACAAAAGCAAAACGAGAATAATGGAATGTAGTCGAATTAAGTAGGGTGATGCTGAGGGAATTAGATTAGGAAATGAGAGTCTTAAAGTAGTAAAGGAGTTTTGCTATTTGGGGAGCGAAATAACTGATTATGGTCGAAGTAGAGAGGATATAAAATGTAGACTGGCAATGGCAAGGAAAGCGTTTCTGAAGAAGAGATATTTGTTAACATCGAGTATAGATTTAAGTGTCAGGATGTCATTTCTGAAAGTATTTGTATGGAGTGTAGCCATGTATGGAAGTGAAACATGGACGATAAATAGTTTGGACAAGAAGAGAATAGAAGCTTTAGAAATGTGGTGCTACAGAAGAATGCTGAAGATTAGATGGGTAGATCACATAACTAATGAGGAAGTATTGAATAGGATTGGGGAGAAGAGACGTTTGTGGCACAACTTGACCAGAAGAAGGGATCGGTAGGTAGGACATGTTCTGAGGCATCAAGGGATCACCAATTTAGTATTGGAGGGCAAAAATCGTAGAGGGAGACCAAGAGATGAATACACTAAGCAGATTCAGAAGGATGTAGGTTGCAGTAGGTACTGGGAGATGAAGAAGCTTGCACAGGATAGGGTAGTATGGAGAGGTGCATCAAACCAGTCTCAGGACTGAAGACAACAACAACAACAATGTCCCTAGCAGGGATTTCCTGTGCTCCTGGGTAAGTAGGACTGTTGTCCCCACTAGAAGAGACACACAGAAGTTCATTATTAGAAGAGACAGAATGTACATGCAATGAAGTAGCTCAAAAATGAATGTATGCGCAGGTGAACAATGCACCTTCTTGGGAGGGAGGGAGGGAGGGGCAGAGGGAGGGAGACGACTCCCTTCACAAGAACCACCATGACAGTGTACCTCGTGTGATGCGGAGCTGTAGACGGACGCAATAGCCGAGATACTACGACCTACTACAAGGATTATTCAATGTGCGGTGCAGGTCTCTGGATACAATACCCGAACTGTATAGGGTGCAGCGCAGAAGATAACGTAGAGTACTTGTGCTCTGGAAGGCGCGATACCCCACCCACAATGCGCCTCTCTCTGAAGTTGAATGCGTGAACTGTTCAGTATCATCCCATATAAAATATTCCGAGTTTCTACTACATTGCAATAGCTGAGTGTAAAGTTGTGAGCCCCTCATATAGCGAACTGTTCTCCTAGAAATGTATGTATCTTCAGCTACAGTTCATCTCCATGCTTCTGCCCATTGGTAAACGTTTCGATTTCCTCCCTGTGAGAAATGTCTTCAACGCTCCTCATCTCGATTTCTCGACATTTAAAGAACTACGTTGTCACTTGATTTCAGTGATATTAACCATACAGGGAGACAGAAAAAATGCCGCACTTGGAGGTCGGCGTATTCAGATTCAAGACGTAAGTTTATCTGGCAAAACCAGATTGAGTGCATTTTGAAAAAGGTTGCAATCGAGGAGATGGCAACGCTATCACATTGTGCAGTGCGTCGGAATGTACGTTACTCAGTGCTGGCTTACCAGCCATCGTAGCTCACCAAATAGATTGCTAGAACCTCAAACCCGACATACACCGTTGAGCTGTAGTTCGAATCCTCTTCAGGTTCACTGTCATATTTTACACACTCGTTCCGTAGGTCTCGTCGTTTAAGAGCAGGACACTATTTTGTTCCATGATAATAGCCTGTCGCACGACAGTGCGGTCCATTAAACTGCGTGCATGGGTATAGTAGCTGCACAGTGCACAACCGTAACTGATCCTGTTAAGTTCATGTCGGGTGCTTCCCAATGAAGCATACGAATGATGAATATGTGAGTACACAATCAATGCCTTCACTGCGTGATAACAACGGTGAAGTCACTGATGACAGTGCCACTCAAGCAGAGTTATTAAACACGGTTTTCCGAAACTCCTTCACCAAAGAAGATGAAGTAAATATTCCTGAATTCCAATCAAGAACAACTGCCAAGATGTGAAACGTCGAAGTAGATGTCCTCGGTGTAACACAGCAGCTTAAATCACTTAATAAAGGCAAGGCCTACGGTCCAGATTGTATACCAGTCAGGTTCGTCTCAGAGTATACTGATAAAATAGCTCCATATTTAGCAAGTATGTACAACCTCTCGCTCACAGAACGATACTTACCTAAAGACTAGAACATTGCTCAAGTCACACCAATACCCACAAAGGGAAGTAGGAGTAATCCGCTGAATTACAGACCTATATCACTAACGTCGATTTCCACCAGCGTTCTAGAACATTCGAAAATTATGGAGTACCTGGAAGACAACGATTTATTTACACGTAGTCAGCATGGATTCAGAAAATATCGTTCTTGTGAAACACAGCTAACTCTTCATACTCATGAAATAATAAGTGCTATCGACAGGGGATGTCAAATTGATTCTATATTTTTAGATTTCCAGAACGCTTTCGACACCGTTCCTCAAAGCGTCTTCTAATCAAACTGCGTGCCTACGGTGTATCGCCTCAGTTGTGCCACTGGATTCATGATTTCCTGTCAGAAAAGTCACAGTTCGTGGTAACAGACGGAAAGTCATCGAGTGAAACAGAAGTAATATCCGGCGTCCCCAAAGGAAGTGTCATAGGCCCTCCACTGTTCCTGATCTATATTAACGAGATAGCAGGCAATTTGAGTAGCCGTATTAGATTGTTTGCAGATGATGCTGTCATTTTCCGTCTTGTAAAGTCATCAGATGAACAAAACGACTTGCAAAATGATTTAGATAGATATCTGTATGGTGCGAAAGGTGGCAATTCACCCTGAATAAAGAAAAGTTCGAAGTTATTCACATGAGTACTAAAATAAATCAGCTAAATTTCGATTACGAAATAAGTCACACAAATCTGAGGGCTGTAAATTCAACTAAATACTTAGGCATTACAATTACAAATAACCTAAATTGGAACGATCACGTTGATAATATTATGAGTAGAGCAAACCAAAGACTGCGATTCATTGGCAGAACACTTAGAAGGTGCAATAGGTCTACCAAAGAGACTGCTTACACTGCGCTCGTACGCGCTGTTCTGGAGTACTGCTGTGCGGTGTGGGATAAGCATCAGGTGGGACTGACGGATGACATCGAAAAAGTACAAAGAAGGGCAGCTCGTTTTGTATTATCGCGAAATAGGGGAGATAGTGTCACAGACATGATACGTGAATTGGAGCGGCAACCATTAAAACAAAGGCGTTTTTCGTTGCGACAGGATCTTTTCATGACATTTGAATCACCAGTTTTCTCCTCCGACTGCGAAAACATTCTGTTGGCACCCATATACATAGACAGAAATGATCATCACTATAAAATAAGAGAAATCGGGGCTCGCATCGAAAAATTTAAGTGCTCGTTTTTCCCGCGTGTCGTGCGAGAGTGGAACGGTAGAGAGACAGCATCAAGGTGGTTCATTGAACGCTCTGCCAGGCACTTTATTGTGAATAGCAGAGTAATCACGTAGATGTAGACGTAGATAATCTTGGTGCAGGTAGCATCCGAAGCCATACTGCTGCCTCTCGCCTGTACGCTGCACAGCACCCTCGAAGGCGCCGTCCCGATAAGAATGTTTTTGGTCACGTGGAGCAATGCCATCGGTAAGAAGATAATCTTCGTCACGAAGAAATGGACAGAGGTCGTCCGACGCCTAGACGTACTTCGCTAAAAGAGAACGCGAATCTCGAAACATTTCCCCAACATCCTTGGCCATGTCTAGTGATATTGTGAAGCACTTCCAGATATCTGAAAGACTGGTGGTTGAAGTGTAGCACTATGAAGAACTGCTTCCACATTGTTACAAATTAAACAATATTATCGGCCAGAAGTCCGCATTTGACCAGTATAATTTTGTGACTGGCTATTGCACCAAGTGAAAGATAACGAACATTTTCTAAATAACGTTATGTAGAATGATGAATCCAGCATCGCTCGTGGAGATGTTTCCAGCCTCCACGACAGCCGTTATTGGTTGGAACACAATCTACATGTCACCGGCGAACCTGGCTTTGAGATACGCTTTGGCATAAAACTGTTGGCTGGAATTGTGGGAGGAGTGGTTTTAGGCCCTTACCTGTTGCCAGATAAATTTAATGCACTTCTGTATAGTCCGTTTCTTTGTAATACTTTGATTGACGCACTAGAAAAGTTCCACTTGGGGTTCGACAGCAACTGTGGTTTCATCATGACTGCACACCACCACACTTTGGAATGAACGACCGTAACAATTTAAATACCAGGGAAATGGATTGGTTACGGAGGTTCATTGTTCTATCTTCCATGTTCTCCGGACACTTAAAGGAACAAGTTTACAGTACTCCACATATGGATGAAACACCTAATAGCTCCCGTGCATGCTTCATCGACAATGGCTGATGCAGGTCTGCGTAGGGTCCAGCAAACTATGATCCAAAGAGAGGCAAACTATTTACAAATGCAAGGTGGTTGCCTTGATCATCTTCTCCAAAGTGAATGTTGCTCGTACGTGCACGTACCAGATCTGTGGAAATAAACCTGGACGTCAAACGTACAGAATCGAATCGTTGTTCAAAAAATGTTCAAATGTGTGTGAAATCTTATGGGACTTAACTGTTAAGGTCATCAGTCCCTAAGCTTACACCCTACTTAATCTAAATTATCATATGGATAAACATACACACCCATGTCCGAGGGAAGACTCGAACCTCCGCCGGGACCAGCCGCACAGTCCATGAATGCAGCACCTTAGACCGCTCGTTCCGCGCTCGAATCGTTGTGCATAGTGTAATGTGCAATCTAGTCTAGCCTACTTATTCTGTATTTTGTACCTCAGTGGATACAGACGCTGTTATTGTATCCACTGTTATTTTCTATTGGCTGCATTTGTGTTGTGGATGAAACTAAGTGGTCGTTTACAGGTCTAAGAAGTTCATGTTATATCTTCAAGTTTAAATAAAGGTAACAGTAGCAGAAATAAATATGCTAGTTGTGTCATTGTGGAGGTATCAGTTGGGTACCATTTTGTGCTTTAACTGAAAAAGTTTGTCACAAACGAGATTTGAACACCGGTGAGTTTAGTTACCGTTCCCCAAAACATTGCCTCGTCTTACTGAGCTAATAGGACAGCTCTGCCGAAGTGTATAGTTCATGTCACCTGTTCGTAGCCACATTGCACGCAGTACAGTTTTGCCAGAGGCCCGTTTCTCAAATGGTACTTCTGTTGAGCCTGTTGGTAGGACTAGGTTTTGTTACAGGCACTTTTGTCTTGAAATGGCATGAGGAATGACATGAAGACCTCCAAGTGCGACATTTTTCTTTCCCCTTTACGTTTCAGTGAACGCTTTAAATATTTTTTTTAATGAAATGAAACACAATCTACAGAGAGAAATAGTAATTTACTTTCAAATGTTAAAAATTTTTTTTACCATACTAGGATACAGAAATATACATTAACAAGCATGTAATTCTGTAGCCAATTGAGGTAGCGTTGATGTTTGTGCATCGTACATACTGCATACTGAAGCACATTATGCATCAAAATTCGTACCATAAGTTTACTCTAAAGTGCTCCTGAGATGCAAGCTCTGTAAGCTCATGCCAGGCACTTGCAAAATATACATACATGGGCACTCATACGCCTTTCTCTGAACTAGCACACAGCATGTGCTGACAAATGAATCAACTATTGTCTTGTTGTATATTTACATTCTTCTTGGAAAATTTCCCATGCGCACTGTATGACAATCTACTAATCTGCAGGAGTTTGAGACTTGAGCGTACCAGATATTTGCATTGAATTCTGCCATAATTAATACCACTCATAATCTGGAAACATCACTTCCATGTAACTAAATCGTTGATTTCCCAAAATCACCGTTACGTTTAACTTATTATCTGAGAAGATAGATCCAACTATTATTTCACTGTCACTCGCATTGAAATTGTACGTTGGACTGAATAACACCAATTTCATAGATGAGTTGTACAGGCGCTGTTGCAGGACTTAGCGTTCCCAGCGCATGCACAACGCATTTATGAAGGTGCATCAAGTGCGCTATGTAATGGTGACAGATAAGTGATTGGTATTTATTTTCGATACAATGAAATGAAATGAAATGATCGTATGACATTGTTGGCCGGGAGGCGCGAGTCGGGGGAGTTCGGCCGCCGTATTGCAAGTCCTTTTTAGTTGACGCCACTTCGGCGACTTGCGAGTCAATGACGATGAAATGATGATGAAATAGACACAACACCCACCTCTTTGCCAGGAATCGAACCCGGGCCGCCAGCGTGGTAGGGATCAACGCTACCGCTAAGCTACGGAGGCGGAGGCTGGAAATTTACAGTCTGGAAACAGTTAAATGACCTGCTCTGATACACACATCAAAAAAAGTTTTCCATAATCTCGGTTCCGATAAGTCCGGAAACAGGACAGAAAATTATAGTAGAGATCAAGATAAACATCATTTCCGACCTATTTATTGCTCATGAAAACCGCACATTGCAAGTTGTACCACCATACATCGAGACTTTCAGAGGAGGTGCTCCAGATTTTTGTACACACCGGTACCTCTAATACCCAGTAGCACGTCCCTTGCATTCGTGAATTCCTGTATTCGTCGTAGTATACTACCCACTGTTGGGACTGTTGGTCCATATTGTCCCACTTCTCAACGGCGATTCGGCGTAGATATCTCAGAGGGGTTGATTAGATTAGATTAGATTAGATTAGATTAGATTAGATTAGATTAATACTTGTTCCATAGATCATGAATACGACACTTCGTAATGATGTGGAACGTGTCAGGTTAATAAAAGATGTCTGTACAAGAAATTACATTACACAAAATATTGTATGACACTAATGATTAATTTTTTTTTTTTTTTTACTTACTTTATATCTAAAAATTCAGCCAATGAGTAGAAGGAGTTGTCATCTAGAAATTCTTTTAATTTATTTTTAAATGTTAGTTGGCTATCTGTCAGGCTTTTGATGCTGTTTGGTAGGTGCCCAAAGACTTTTGTGGCAGCATAATTTACCCCTTTCTGTGCCAAAGTCAGATTTAACCCTGCATAGTGAAGATCATCCTTTCTCCTGGTGTTATAGGTATGCACACTGCTATTACTTTTGAATTGGGTTGGATTATTATCAACAAATTTCATAAGGGAATATATATACTGTGAGGTTACTGTGAGGATCCCTAGATCCTTAAATAGATGTCTGCAGGATGACCGTGGGTGGGCTCCAGCAATTATTCTGATTACACGTTTTTGTGCAATGAATACTTTTCTACTCAACGATGAATTACCCCAGAATATGATGCCATACGAAAGCAGTGAATGAAAGTAGGCATAGTAAGCTAATTTACTGAGATTCTTATCACGTCGTCCATAAACAGCCCTTTTCAATCTATCCCAGGCGTGTTCGATAGGATTCAAGTCTGGAGAACATGCTGGCCACTCTAATCGAGCGATGTAGTCATCCTGAAGGAAGTAATTCACAAGATGTGCATGACGGGGCGCGAATTGTCGTCCATGAAGATGAATGCCTCGCCAATATGCTGCCGATATGGTTGCAGTATCGGCCGGAGGATGGCACTCACGTATCGTACAGCCGTTACGGCGCCTTCCATGACCACCAGCGGTGTACTCGGGCCCACATAATACCACTCCGAAACAGCAGGGAACCTCCACCTTGGTGCACTCGCTTGACTGTGTGTCTAAGGCATTCAGCCTGACCGGCCCCGACGATTGCCTGATTGAAGGCATATGAGACATTCCAGTCCTCAGCGGTCCGTTTGGCATGTTGTTGGGCACATCTGTACTACGCTGCACGGTGCCGTGGTTGCCAAAATGGATCTCGCCACGAACGTCAGGAGCGAAGTTGCGCATCATGCAGCCTATTGCACACAGTTTATGTCTAAACACGACGTCCTGCGGCTGCACGGAAAGCATTATTCAAGATGGTGGCGTTACTGTCATTGATTCTCCGAGACATAATCCGTAGGCAGCGGTCATCCCTTGGGCGGGTTGATCCGAGGCATGTCATCAGCAGTTCCTGTGTCTGTGTATTTCCTCCACGTCCGAACAACATCACTCTGGTTCGCTCCGAGACTCCTGGACACTTCCCTTGTTGAGACTAACGATGCCGACGCGATCGAACCGCGGTACCGACCGTCTAGGCATGGTTGATTTACAGGCAACACGAGCCGAGTACGTCCTTCCTGGTGGAATGACGGGAACTGATCGGCTGTGGGACCCCGTCCGTCTAATAGGCGCTGCTCATGCAACGTTGTTTACATATTTGGGCGGGTTTATTGACATATCTGAACAGTCAAAAGGACTGTGAGTGTGATACAATATCCACAGTCTAAGTCTATATTCAGGAGTTCTGGGAACTGGGGTGATCCTAAACTTTTTTTGATGTACCATGGAGACGGTCTGTGTGACCACTTAGTCGTGCAACAGAGGGCTATAGTTCGCATGCTTGCTTGATTTCCACTGCAATGTGTTTTGGATCCACATCGAGGAGTGTGACTTCAGGCTGGCTTGTTACAAACTGCTGCTGCTGCTGAGATGTATCGGGCATTGCATCAGATATATCAGAGATCTGCCGAAGTGAGGGAGAAATAAACAATCACGAAAAACACGCACATGTGCATATTCACATAATGCCTGATAAATATTTGGAGCTGGGAATGGTTTAATACTGACAGCAGAGTGTGGGATTTAGTTTTTCCTGCCTGGAGGTGGTACACCTCCGATAACAGTTCATGATAAATTTGCCTTTCACTATTGAGAGCAGGGCACAATATTGGACCCACTTGGTATCTAGTAGGTCTCAACGCTGTGGATTTGTGTTGGGTGTTGACGATCACAGTCCCATGAGAACTGGAACATCTATTTTTGATTGTGACCATATCATCATATCAACCACACCGGATTCTGACTTCATCGAAGACATAATGGTTTTAACCGTGCACCTTAGTACCCATAGGGGGACATCATAGAAATATGGTCACCCCACCGACATCATAGGAATACTGTTACCCCATCTCGACAGTAAATTTAATGTTGGGATGGACGCCATTCACATGATCGACGAACTGCTGTTGTGTATCATCCCCATGAGGCCATATCAGGAAGGTGTCACAAACTTATCATAGAAATTAAGGTGGCCGTAGTGTTGGAGTTTGCACAGCCTGCTCCTCAAAGTCCTCCATGAAGAAATTTGCGACTGCTGGAGACATTGGTGATCCCAAGGCAGGAGGCCAGCTTGGTCATTCAGTGTACCGGAAATCTACACACACTGATCGTTACTTGAACGCCAATAGTTTCCACCACCCTGTACACAAGAAAGCTGTCATGAACACGCTGGTTCATAGTGCGAAGATTATCTCTGACGACGACCAACTACAGTCTGAATTGCGGAACCTGAAACGTGTTTTCGGGGAAAATGGATACAGCAAAAGAGACATCGCAAACACTTTCAAGGGCCCCCGACGAAGGACACCTGGTGACTCAGTAGAGGATGCCAAACGGACTGTATTCCTGCCTTACTGTGGAGCAACTAGCAGTAAGTTAGGACGTCTGCTGCAGAAACATGGGCTAAGACCAGTGTTCTGGCCCGCCCCCAAGATACTAAATACACTCCTGGAAATTGAAATAAGAACACCGTGAATTCATTGTCCCAGGAAGGGGAAACTTTATTGACACATTCCTGGGGTCAGATACATCACATGATCACACTGACAGAACCACAGGCACATAGACACAGGCAACAGAGCATGCACAATGTCGGCACTAGTACAGTGTATATCCACCTTTCGCAGCAATGCAGGCTGCTATTCTCCCATGGAGACGATCGTAGAGATGCTGGATGTAGTCCTGTGGAACGGCTTGCCATGCCATTTCCACCTGGCGCCTCAGTTGGACCAGCGTTCGTGCTGGACGTGCAGACCGCGTGAGACGACGCTTCATCCAGTCCCAAACATGCTCAATGGGGGACAGATTAGGAGATCTTGCTGGCCAGGGTAGTTGACTTACACCTTCTAGAGCACGTTGGGTGGCACGAGATACACGCGGACGTGCATTGTCCTGTTGGAACAGCAAGTTCCCTTGCCGGTCTAGGAATGGTAGAACGATGGGTTCGATGACGGTTTGGATGTACCGTGCACTATTCAGTGTCCCCTCGACGATCACCAGAGGTGTACGGCCAGTGTAGGAGATCGCTCCCCACACCATGATGCCGGGTGTTGGCCCTGTCTGCCTCGGTCGTATGCAGTCCTGATTGTGGCGCTCACCTGCACGGCGCCAAACACGCATACGACCATCATTGGCACCAAGGCAGAAGCGACTCTCATCGCTGAAGACGACACGTCTCCATTCGTCCCTCCATTCACGCCTGTCGCGACACCACTGGAGGCGGGCTGCACGATGTTGGGGCGTGAGCGGAAGACTGCCTAACGGTGTGTGGGACCGTAGCCCAGCTTCATGGAGACGGTTGCGAAAGGCGATATCAGGTGTTCCCCAGGGAAGCGTCCTGGGACCTCTACTGTTCCTGATCTATATAAATGACCTGGGTGACAATCTTAGCAGTTCTCTTAGACTGTTCGCAGATGATGCTGTAATTTACCGTCTAGTAAGGTCATCCGAAGACCAGTATCAGTTGCAAAGCGACTTAGAAAAGATTGCTGTATGGTGTGTCAGGTGGCAGTTGACGCTAAATAACGAAAAGTGTGAGATGATCCACATGAGTTCCAAAAGAAATCCGTTGGAATTCGATTACTCGATAAATAGTACAATTCTCAAGGCTGTCAATTCAACTAAGTACCTGGGTGTTAAAATTACGAACAACTTCAGTTGGAAGGACCACATAGATAATATTGTCGGGAAGGCGAGCCAAAGGTTGCGTTTCATTGGCAGGACACTTAGAAGATGAAACAAGTCCATTAAAGAGACAGCTTACACTACACTCGTTCGTCCTCTGTTAGAATATTGCTGCGCGGTGTGGGATCCTTACCAGGTGGGATTGACGGAGGACATCGAGAGGGTGCAAAGAAGGGCAGCTCGTTTTGTATTATCGCGTTATAGGGGAGAGAGTGTGGCAGATATGATACACGAGGTGGGATGGAAGTCATTACAGCATAGACGTTTTTCGTCGCGGCGAGACCTTTTTACGAAATTTCAGTCACCAACTTTCTCTTCCGAATGCGAAAATATTATGTTGAGCCCAACCTACATAGGTAGGAATGATCATCAAAATAAAATAAGAGAAATCAGAGCTCGAACAGAAAGGTTTAGGTGTTCGTTTTTCCCGCTCGCTGTTCGGGTGTGGAATAGTAGAGAGATAGTATGATTGTGGTTAGATGAACCCTCTGCCAAGCACTTAAATGTGAATTGCAGAGTAGTCATGTAGATGTAGATGTAGATGTAGATGTCCTCGCTGATACCCCAGGAGCAACCGTGTCCCTAATTTGCTGGGAAGTGGCGGTGCGGTCCCCTACGGCACTGCGTAGGATCCTACGGTCTTGGCGTGCATCCGTGCGTCGCTGCGGTCCGATCCCAGGTCGACGGGCACGTGTACCTTCCGCCGACCACTGGCGACAACATCGATATACTATGGAGACCTCACGCCCCACGTGTTGAGCAATTCGGCGGTACGTCCACCCGGCCTCCCGCATGCCCACTATACGCCCTCGCTCAAAGTCCGTCAACTGCACATACGGTTCACGTCCACGCTGTCGCGGCATGCTACCAGTGTTAAAGACTGCGATGGAGCTCCGTATGCCACGGCAAACTGGCTGACACTGACGGCGGCGGTGCACAAATGCTGCGCAGCTAGCGCCATTCGACGGCCAACACCGCGGTTCCTGGTGTGTCCGCTGTGCCGTGCGTGTGATCATTGCTTGTACAGCCCTCTCGCAGTGTCCGGAGCAAGTATGGTGGGTCTGACACACCGGTGTCAATGTGTTCTTTTTTCCATTTCCAGGAGTGTATGTTCTGCCCTGTTAAAGACGACATTGCTCTTCGAGTGTCCGGTGTGTATGGTGTACCCTGTGAATGTGGCAGCATGTATATCGGACAAACAGTTGGCACGGTTGCGAAGCGTTGTACTGAGCACAAGCACCATATAAAGCAAAGGGAGCTTAACAAGTCGGCCATAGCGGAGAATTGCCTAGGAAACGGACATAAAATACAGTTCGAAAAATACAGAAGTGTTGGCTGATGCTTCTACATATTTGGAGTCGGTTATAAAGGAAGCGGCGAAGATTCACTTAAACAACAACAATTTCAACAGAGAACAGGGATACACAGTCAGCATGGGGGCCGGCGTTGGACATCGAAAGAAAGCAACGACAGATTCGCGACGCGGGAGCGGCGGTTTCAGACGTGGCGCCTGACCCTGGCGCCACGTGACGTCACCGGTGCTGCCACGGGAAATAGCTCCGCTCGCTGCCCGGGTCGACTTAGGCGCGCGCGCCACTTTGGGTCGATCTGATTGGCTGCTGATGATGTCATCATGCCTACATAAGCGAGAAACCGTAGCAGCCCCGGTAATCAGTTAACTCCTGACGACGATGGCGGAGATGGCCATCGAAAACTCGAGGATTTTATTCGAATTGACGCGGCTGGAAAACCGAGAAAGTTTTATTCGAGTGTAGCCATGTATGGAAGTGAAACATGGACGATAAATAGTTCATACAAGAAGAGAATGTAAGCATTAGAAATGTGGCTCTGCAGAAGAATTCTGAAGATTAGATGGGTAGAACACGTAACTAGTGATGAGGTAATGAACAGAATTGGGGAGAAGAGGAATTTGTGGCACAACATATCTAGAAGAATGGATCGGTTGGTAGTACATACCCTGAGGAATCACTAATATAACAATGGTGCCCACAGTGGAGGGTAATATTGTAGATGGAGACAAAGATATGAATACACTAAGCACATTCAGATGGATGTAGGTTGCAACAGTTACTTATAGCTGAAGAAGCTTGCGCAGGATAGAGTAGCATGGAGAACTGCATCAGACCAGTCTGTAGACTGAAGACAACAACAACAGCAACAACAGACTATCGCATGGTCCTGCTTGAACTGCCCAAGTCAGTGGGAATGCGCAGTGGACATGAATGGACTCAGGTGATCAGACAGGATGCTTACGTGTCGCTTGTCACAGTCTTACCTAGACGCATCTGGAGTCAGTCCAATTGCACACGCCCCACACCACTACAAAGCCTCCGCCAGCTTGAACAGCCCCCTGCTAAAACGTAGGGTCCATGAATTGACACTCGCCCGACCACGCAACATGTTGCCAATCACCAAAAGTCCAATGTCGGTGCTGACAGGTCTGTATTTGTACGCCCATATCTATACCCGTTTCTTTGGCACTTTACTGTATAATACTGATAATTTGGGTGATGAAAAATGCACTGGTGACACGTATAGGAACATTTAACCTACGTGAATATAAAATTTCTATCACACGAAGATGTGCATACAGCGAAAATCAGCCTTAGTTTTTTAAAAAATTATACAGTCAGCAATTAAAAGAATGTGAGGGTCGCTGTGGTACAGCTGGCTGAGAATCCTTGGTTATGAATCCACTACTACAACTACTTGGAAACCTAATGCAATCAGAAATTGCAATGACACCTATGATTTGAACCTTCTACTACTATTTCCACTACTAGTAATACTACACGATATCTATGTGTCACGTTTTTTTTTTTTCAAATCTGTGATTCGACTTGTAAATAAATTTAAGTGGTTAAATTCTCAAATGTTGATGCTACATGTCTGCTGCATGTAAGAACGATGAGTTGAAAATAGTTTTGGAGTTGCTGGTTATATTAGCGCCCGTTGAATAACTACCATCCATTCTATACACAGATTTTTGTAGTGAATTTTACAAGTTTAGTACGTGAACCTATTTTTATCTTGAGTTCAGAATCAATGCACAAGTGTCCACTATCAGGAGAACGAATTTGCTCTTTTGACTTTTAAATTTCCAGCAGAACCTATATGTGAGACTTACAGGTTCTGTTCAACCTAGGTGACTCCCTGTCACTTGCGTTACAGTATACGTGAGCTTCCTACACTTTTCTAGTTTCCTGCCATTTTAACTTGAGTCACATGGGGTGTGACTATAGTGCTGTCTCAACAGCATACTGGCACTGAAAACTGGAACTTCGCTACTCCACTTTACGTATGCACCTCGCGTGTGATGCGTGTGGCTTGTGGTACACCACCAGCCAAGCTGCAGGGTCATAAAGTGGCGTGGTTTGCCAATACGTCTTACGTACATCACAGAAGTCTCTTTCTACATGACGTGGTACGGTGGCTGTTTGGTAGCCGACCCCATTTTTCTGCGGTGGACTGTGTATGCAGACAGCTTCCAGACCGGTCTCGTGTCAGAAGACTCTTTCCGTCCTCTGACGTGTTGTTAAATAGAGATACAATTGTTCCTACTATACAGTACAAAATATACAGTTTAGGCTTACGATGATGGATGACATTAAGAGATTACCAAAGACAAACAAATGTTCAAAGCAAGGGGAATGTGATTGACTTAAGTCAGGAAGGATGGAATTACACAGTGACCTGTCTGCTATACATACCCCACAGATCTCACAGGCAAGTCACAGTTTGACATCATAGTACACCTGCGCCAGTATGCAAGGGCATTGATTCTGATTTCACACTTAAGGTTGCACCGTTATCCTAGATATCTTATCTTGGTTTCTGATTTCATAGAGCAGTAACAGTACACACTGGTCGTCATCTTGTATTCCATGGCATCCGTCTTGCATTCTCACTAAGTCTGCACCAGTATACTATGTCTCACATT
This sequence comes from Schistocerca gregaria, assembly GCF_023897955.1. Classification (NCBI taxonomy): domain Eukaryota; kingdom Metazoa; phylum Arthropoda; class Insecta; order Orthoptera; family Acrididae; genus Schistocerca; species Schistocerca gregaria. The sequence continues at coordinate 770,251,412 of NC_064921.1, forward strand.
ATGTTGCCTTAGAGACAGGTCCAGTGTTCTAGTTCTTGCTTTCTGACATCACAAAGCAAGTATGGCGTGGTCGCCTTGTTCAATATCCAGCTTGAATTTTTGCCAATTTATTCTTAGCACAGCAATCCCACGAACAAAGGAGTAGGAGTAAACACCACCAATTTTTGAGTTTCCCGAAAAAATTTCAATAGCCCGCAGTTTTATACATAGGGCAATTGACCATTGTAAGAGAGATGAGGGAGAATGTCTTGATGTCATCGATGACGTCATCAACGAACTAACATCACCCACTCACCCGCTACCTATCTACTTGACTGGTGTTGGTTGGACTGTTATTCTTCAATATTTTCCCGATCTGTAGTGGAACACACTAGTGGTAAATACTTTAACTGACGTTTTTTGGTTGAAGATCACAGTCGTTGCCATTAAGAAACGAATGCAGCCAACGGATTTGAACTGCCTGAGTGCCAAAGCTAGTAAAATTTTGTTAACGATTGGCTAGCAAAGACGGACAAAGCGCCAACATCATGTAAGAAGCTGCCACGTGTACGGCGTTGAGGTCGTCTGTCAGGCTTCCGCCACCCCAGCAGTGAACACTTGCTGCGTTGCCAGGTCATCAGCTAGGACTGTGTGGGTGGACGCTACTGCGACGATGTCTTCCACATTCAGTCAGAGATCCCCCCAGACATGTGTGTCGACTTGTGTGACCGTTCTGTCGGTCCGGCCGGTGCGTGGCCATTTTTGTTTTGGGTAGTTGTTAAAAGAGGATCGCACTTCGTTGAAATCTCGGACCCCCGAATGCACTTTCTTAACATTCACGACACCTTTCGCACAAATCTTGTTACGATGCTGATAATTTTCAAATAGTGTCACATCCCGCAAGTAGACAAATCGATTGCTTAATCGCTGTTGTTGTAATTAATATGTCAGCACATCCGTTATCAAAGACGCTCTTAACTCTCACCTCCGCTGCTAGTGTTTTGTTGCCCGCATACTGCTGCCCTGATCGTAGCCAAAATGCGGGCTCTACCTGCTCCCACTCCTGAGGGAGAAACTCTGAGGCCTTAGGACATGGACGCACTTTATAACTGCAAAGACCACATTCTTCTGGGAGATCCATACGTTGAAGTCAATAACGTTAATCGCTGTCTTGTTCCTTGGACTGATATCTAGGGCATAGAAGACGAGTGCGATCTATATGGTCAGCAACTTTTTCGTTGCAGCAACTATTATAATGTATAAATTACTGTACTGCTACATTCGATTCTGACTCCTCAGATTGAGTGATCGTTTAGTTTTGTGCAGTTTCCCATACTGCCTGCCGCTTGCCGCTGATTGTGAGAAGGTGGGTGATGGGACTGCGCCAACTAGTCAGTTGAGCGTTGTGGTCTAGATCACATTGGTGTGTTCCAAGCTAAAAACTCTACCGTCAATGTCTACATACGCGCAGAATACATAGGTTAAAAAATCACTCATTTTGAAAACATTAATGTTTCCAGTATCATATGTCTTATATTCTTCTTTTGTGTTGCCATGAAATTGCTAGCTGTTCGGAAAGTAGGTTATTAATTCTGGTTACGTGATATGCGTCTTTATTCGGAGAAAACAAATCGTATTGTCAAGGTTAAAAAAAATACTGTAGGGATCGGATGACTAATGCTATAAATGGAAAAAGTGCATGAAGACCTGTGAAATAAAGAAGCTGGGAACACATTTCCTCATAATCGAGAAACTAAGGAGGTTTAAGTGAATAAGATACGACATGTATGGTTACTAATATACTACATTACTAGTTATCACTACAAATGATGTATTCCTGCTGATACGTGTGCACTATCCACTGCCATTTTATTCATACACTAACTGAATGCAAACAGCGAAACACCACACGACAAAACTGGCAACTAAATCTACTACTGGGCTCACATCATCTGGAAGGCCATTACCACCGATCACTGCTGACAGCCGTGGGGCGATGGGAAGACTGGGGAAGGGAGGCACTGCTTCCCCCTCTCCCAGCGCTCCCACGTCGCAGGCTTCCTTCTAGATTGGGTACTGTTACACGAAACTGATTGGACTACGAAAAATTCATATCATTCACATTTGTCTTTCTCAGTGTTGCAAGATCTTGCATGATAGTGTTCGTCTTAGTAAAAGAACGTTCTTAAATTGAAAATCTGAATTTATAACTCAAATTTGTTACATAAATTTTCATATCTGGGTGTATGAAATATTAATTGCATCCACATCAATCAGACACCAGTATAATACACTATTAACTCGCAATATTACTTGCAGTGAATCTCTTCATCTTGCACACGGGTCCGTGCAATGAAAAGGACAGAAATACCGTCATTGGATTAGACGTGGAACCTTATAGAGCTCAAAGTGCTCTTCAAAAAGGTAATTCTGAGAATCGTAAACCTGGTAATGGTACTCCTGATGCTGGTACTCCTTCAGCTGGTACTCCTGCAGCTGGTACTCCTGCAGCTGATACTCCTACGACTGGTAATCCTACAGTTGCCGACAAAGAAACTACCACAGAGGCAGATGACGGTACTAGCCCTATCTATGTCGTCAGCCTGGAGGACGTTCGTTGAAGGTGGTGATGAAGCTGTTAATCAATGTGAGAGTTAAGATTGAGGAAGCTTGAAGTTGGAAGTGATGTTTAGGTGAGAATCTGAGAAAGGGTGTATCTGGGAGTGTGACGGAGGCCCTACTGTTGCAATGCATGTGGGGGATTCGTGAGCGCTGGAGTAGCAAGTGTTAAGCAAATACGAAATAGTTGGCAGCCGTATTGAGACGACTTGCCATCTTCCCTCCTCTCTGCAGCAATCGTACACGGAATGGAGAATAGGCAGTCATCTCACACGTACAGCATAATACAGATGGCCGGCAAGTCAATCGTATTTCCTTGACACACATTACTCCAGTGGGCATTTATTCAATAGATGCAATGCAACGACAAGATCTCAGTCCTACCCTCAACCACACTGTCGCTCATATTCTCAACTAAACATCGCTTCCAACATCACTTTTCTGACCCCTAACTCCCACTTACAACACCAACCACGTAACTATAATGTATCTGGTAATTCCATACAAATACAATGTCTTCTTTTCTGCCTACACTAACAATTATGCGATGTACGTTATGAAAATAAAAGTTTTATGACAATTTCCAACGTATTTATCTGAAACTTGTCTTACTTCCCAACACCAGTACATACAAGTTGAACCAGACTCCCTCTGACTAGATTTAGACATTTGTTCACGAGTATTTTCAAAGTTCTTTGGCAGAGTAATATGATATTCAGTGGTTTACTACCGAGTAAAAACGTAATTATGACTCATTAAATTCCTTATCGCAGTTATATTTGTTTCTATGAAACTATTCTTAATGCAGTAAAAGGTCCTTAATATTTAAACACCAAGACGTACAACACACAAAACAATGTTAAAGGCCTTAGATGCCAAAACGACATGTGGTTATCTTTCCTACGGGAACAGTTCAGTGCAAGGGAGCTGTGACACTCTTCTACTGCATAAATTGCAGGCATACATAAGGTGCTTGTAGTCACACGACGCCCAGTATGACAATAGACTAAATTCTAACAGTGCTGATAGTAAATGAAGATAAACCTCAGTCCTCTCACATAACGACACGTATAATGCTACCATTGACAACAATGAGGTGACCAAAGTCAAAGGATACCTCCTAATATAATGTCGGAACTCCTTTTTCCCTGTGTAGTGCAGAAACTCGATGTCGCATACGACGAACAAGACTGTGAAATATTGTATATTGAGCCGTGTTGCCTCTATAGCAGTCCATAACAGTGAAACTGTTGTCAGCGCTAGATTTTGTGCAAGAACTGACCTCTCGATTATGTTCCGTATACGTCGACGGGCTTCGTTTCGTGTGATCTTGGAGACCAAGTCAATCGCTCTAACTGTCCTAAATCTTCTTCAAGCCAATCTCTACCAATTGTGGACCAGTGATATGGTGCATTGAGATCCTTAAAAACTGGGTGTACGTGTGGGAATATGAAATACATGAATGGCGGCAAATGGTCTCTAACTAGCTGGACAGTTCATTCCAAATAAACAAAGGTCACATCAATATGGAGCCATCACATACGAGTACATGTTCAGTGCCTTGTCGCTAACTGGGGTCCATGGCTTGGTGGCGTCTGTGCCACCATCAAACCCTACCCTCAACTTTTACCAACAGAAATCGGGGCTCGTCTGACTACACCACGGTTTTCCAGTCCTCTAGGATGCAACCTATACGGTCCGAAGTCCAGGAGAGGTCCTGCGTGTGATGTCCTACCTTTAGCAAAGCCCCTAACCCATTAACGCTATATTTTTTGCACAGTGTCATAACAGATACGGTTATTACACGTAGTGCTGCTTGTCTGTTAGCACTGACAGCCCTTCGCAGACGCAGATGCACTCGGTCCTTAGCTGATGAGCGACGACCGCTGCGTTGTCCGTGCTGAGAGGTAATGCCTGAAATTTGGTATTCACTGCACACTCTAGACACTGCGGATTTCGGAATACCGAATTCTCTAAAGATTTTAAATAAAATGGAATGTCCAAATAACATTGACTGCTCCGAGTTTGTTAATATCCGTCCTTCGGTCATAATTGCGTCGGAAACATTTTCACAAGAATCACCTGAGTATAAATAGCTACACCAATTCACTGACCTCTTATATCTTGTGTACCCGACATTACCACCATCCGTATACTGTATGAGTATATATCTATCCCATGACTTCCGTCTCCTCAGCGTTCGTTGCTTTCAGAAGTTCGGCGAATGCTACTTCTTTTACGGGATTTTAAGTCTGAATGTGTCTAATGGAGTAAAGGCATCCAAACAAAACTTCTTCTCCTGTGCAACAAAACAGCTCAAGCATTCTCGGCAACAACAGGTTTCGAACAAAGGTTCATTCAACATACAAAGTAGTAATTGACCAAAAATATTAAGAAATACAGCACCCTGCTCTAATCGAGCAAATAAAATGCAGTTAAATGATATTTCAGTATTTTGTGTACGAAGGATGGTTGTTTCCGCCATGTACAACCTCCAGCGATTGATGAATGAGAGGATACGAAACGTGAAAATATATTTAATTCACGTCCGGGACTGCACGTTTTACATGCTACAGTCAATATACTGAATCATACGTTGTTACGGAGACAGCGGTCTGATACGCGCCACAAATACAGTATGTGTTGAAAATGGTTTCGATGTGTCTCAATGCATGCGTGTACCCTCCGTTCTATGTTAAGTCTCGCACGTTAACATTGACCATACTGCATTCGAACTGTGTCAAAGGCAGTATGAATACGCTACTCCAGTGATTCCACCTCATGAATGGACTCTGCATACATGATACTTTGACATGGCCCAAGGACGAGAAATCGCACGGATTGAGATCCGGTGAACGATCAAGCCATCCAACTGAATCCCCTCGTCCGATCGATAGCCCAGCGACGACGCGACAGAGATGCTTCCAGACGTTAATGGCGAAGTGAACTGGAGCACCATCGTGTAGCAACCACATAACCCTTCGAATCATTAATGGCACTCACTCCATCAGGGGAGGCAGATTCACGCGCAAGAAACAGTGATGTTTCGGAACTGTTAGGTGACGAGGAAGGAAGACATTTCTGTCACCAATTATCCCGGGACACACATTTCGGGCTGACAAAACTGCTCCCGATGTGAAAATTTTGTCATTAGTAAGCCTTTCACGGGCTGTAAGCGATGAGGGCAGTAAGAATTGTCATGGAGAATGTTCCACACGGTCGGCTGGCTTACCCTGTTACGGCAGGCCAGCTGCCCGGTACTGACAAGGCGGTCGCTTTCCACAGTGTTAAGTATCTATGTAGATGTAGATGTAGATATTGTGTCATTTCATTTATTTAAATTCTTTTGGATTGAATTACAAACTGCATTCTCTATCAATTTGATTAACATAACTATAACAGAAATAACTGACAAGGTACTGGCGGCTACAGGTATCTTAATCAAAGCACACACTGGGTGCGACACACCAATATGCACTAGCTTGTGAGTTACATAATCCATATGTTCTTTAATAATCCTCGATTGTTAATGATCAGCGCCATTGTTTCGTATATAGACCCTGAATCTGATGCGGAAGCTAAAAATACTTTTGCTCAATTCGCTTCTTTACATATTCAATAGGCAATAACGAAATATCAGAAGTGATAACTGTCTTATTAGGAAAGCACACAGTAACTTTCGTCTGGGGTCCCAGATTCTGTATTAAACAATAACTGCAATCTGTGAAATGTATTTTCAAATAGCAAATCCAGTATCACGACAGCTATACAATTTACTGGGAACGTAAAAAAGAAAAAATTGAGATACACCTACTCTGGAACCCTCACTTCCCTCTCGTCTCGCGTAGTCCCCTTCATCACTTCAGCTATATGCGCACGCTTCAAGGACAGACCCAAATCTTAAGGTGTACCACATCTACTCCTACATGGATAATCTGCAATTCACACGTAAGTATCTGGCTGAGGGCTCATCGAACCACCTTCACAGTTCTCTATATTCCAGTCTGGTACAGCGCGTGGAAAGAACGAATACCTATATCTTTCCATGCGAATTCTGACTTCCATTATTTTATTATGGTGATCGTTTCTCCCAGTGTAGTTCAACGTCAACTAAATATTTTCGCATTCGGAGAAGAAAGTTGGTGATTGAAATTTCGGGTGAAGTTTCCGCCGAAATGAAAAACGGCTTTGTTTTAGTGGATGTCCCCCCCCCCCCCCCCCAAATCCTGTAACATTTCATAGACAGTCTCTCCCATAGTTTAATTAATTTCTTTGCGTGTTTTTGGGTACTTGCATTGTTTAATTCATATATTTCGGGCGTATTATAGTATTTGACAGTTGTAGCATCGCGCTTTAGTGTTTACTTCGTAGATTCTTATTTAAATTGCGTGTGAGTTTCGTATAGGAGGTGCAATTTCGAGTTTTAGTTACTGTAATCGTAAATTCAGCAGATTGTAGCGCAGTCGTTAGGCATTTGTACAGGTTAGTTGATACATTCTTTGCGTGTTCCGCTTGCGTTATCTAGGCACCGACTCGTGTTTCAGTAACTGTTGTTAAACATCGATTAGAATGGACAGGGACTGCGATTGCTGTGTTCGGATGAGGGCTGACTTGGCATCCCTTCGCTCACAGCTGCAATCGGCACTGACTTCGGTCGCGCAGCTTGAGGCTGTTGCCAATGGGCACCACTGTGGGGAGCCGGACTCGGGTATCACGGGGATGTCAACCTCATCCCGTCTGTCCCCAGATCGGTCTGCCGCTGTGGTTGCCCCGGTTGCTGCCCGCAGTGGGGCTGAGCCCTCGCCTGTGGTTAATTGGGAGGTCGTTCCAAGGCGTGGCAGGCAGCGAAAGGCGTCCCCGGAAGCTGACCAGAAAGCCTCCCCGGTGCGTCTGACAAACCGGTTTCAGGCACTGTCTCTGGCTGAGCCAGATGCAGCTGCCTGCCCTGTTTCAGAGGATCATTCCCAGCCTTCAAGGTCCGGGCATTCGCAGAGGGTGGGCTTACTGGTAGTTGGGAGCTCCAATGTTAGGCGCGTAATGGGGCCCCTTAGGGATACGGCGGCTAAGGAGGGGAAGAAATCCATTGTGCACTCCGTGTGCATTCCGGGAGGAGTCATTCCTGATGTGGAAAGGGTCCTTCTGGATGCCATGAAGAGCACAGGGTGCAGCCAGCTGCAGGTGGTGGCACATGTCGGCACTAATGACGTGTGTCGCTTTGGATCTGAGGAAATTCTCTCTGGATTCCAGCGGCTATCTGATTTGGTGAAGGCTGCCGGTCTTGCTTACGAGATGAAGGTAGAGCTCACCATCTGCAGCATCGTTGACAGAACCGACTGCGGACCTTTGGTGCAGAGCCGGGTGGAGGGTCTGAATCAGAGGCTCAGACGGTTTTGCGACCGTATTGGCTGCAGATTCCTTGACTTGCGCCATAGGGTGGTGGGGTTTCGGGTTCCGCTGAATAGGTCAGGAGTTCACTACACTCAGCTGGCGGCTACACGGGTAGCGGAGGCTGTGTGGCGTGGACTGGGCGGTTTTTTAGGTTAGAAGGCCTCGGGAAAGTGCGGGATGGGCTGCAATGTCAAAGGGTGCTTGGCAATTACAGGACGTGCTTGGATCAAGGAACAGTCGGAATTATAGTTGTAAACTGTTGTAGTTGCGCTGGAAAAGTCCCTGAGCTTCAAGCGCTAATAGAAAGCACAGAAGCTGATATCGTTATAGGTACAGAAAGCTGCCTAAAGGCTGAAATAAGTTCTGTAGAAATTTTTACGAAGTCTCAGACGGTGTTCAGGAAAGATAGATTAGGCAGAATTGGTGGTGGAGTGTTGGTGTCTGTCAGTAGTGGTTTATCTTGTAGTGAAGTCGAAGTAGATACTCTGTGCGAATTGGTGTGGGTGGAGGTTATACTTAACAGCCGAATTAAGTTAATAATTGGCTCCTTCTACCGACCCCCAGACTCCGATGATACAGTTGCGGAACAGTTCAGAGAAAGTTTGAGTCTCGTAACAAATAAATACCCCACTCATACGGTTATAGTTGGTGGGGACTTCAACCTACCCTCGGTATGTTGGCAAAAATACTTGTTCAAAACCGGTGGTAGGCACAAAACGTCTTCCGAGATTGTCCTAAATTCATTCTCCGAAAATTATTTAGAGCAGTTAGTCCACGAACCCACTCGAATTGTAAACGGTTGCGAAAACACACTTGACCTCTTGACCACAAACAATCCAGAGCTGATAGAGAGCATCATGACTGATACAGGGATTAGTGATCACAAGGTCATTGTAGCTAGGCTCAATACCATTTCTTCCAAATTCATCAGAAACAAACGCAAAATAATTTTATTTAAAAAAAAAAACGGATAAAGGTCACCAGAAGCCCTCCTAAGAGACAATCTCCATTCCTTCCGAACTGACTATGCGAATGTAGACGAGATGTGGCTCAAATTCAAAGCAATTGAGATATTCATACCTCATAAATTGGTAAGAGAAGGAACGGATCCCCCGTGGTACACAAAAAGTCCGAACGCTGTTGCAGAGGCAACGGAAAAAGCATGCGAAGTTCAGAAGAACGAGAAATCCTGAAGATGGGCTAAAATTTACAGACGCGCGAAATTTGGCACTTACTTCGATGCGAGATGCCTTTAATAGGTTCCACAACGAAACATTGTCTCGAAATTTGGTAGAAAATCCGAAGAAATTCTGGTCGTATGTAAAGTACACAAGCGGCAAGACGCAGTCAATACCTTCGCTGCGCAGTGCCGATGGTACTGTTATCGACGACTGCGCCGCTAAAGCGGAGTTATTGAACGCAGTTTTCCGAAATTCCTTCACCAGGGAAGACGAATGGAATATTCCAGAATTTGAAACACGAACATCTGCTAGCATGAGTTTCTTAGAAGTAGATACCTTAGGGGTTGCGAAGCAACTCAAATTGCTTGATATGGGCAAGTCTTCAGGTCCAGATTGTATACCGATTAGGTTCCTTTCAGATTACGCTGATACTATAGCTCCCTACTTAGCACTCATATACAACCGCTCGCTCACCGATAGATCTGTACCTACAGATTGGAAAATTGCGCAGGTCGCACCAGTGTTCAAGAAGGGTAGTAGGAGTAATCCATTTAACTACAGACCTATATCATTGACGTCGGTTTGCAGTAGGGTTTTGGATCATATACTGTATTCAAACATTATGAATCACCTCGAAGGGAACGTTCTATTGACATGTAATCAGCATGGCTTCAGAAAACATCGCTCTTGTGCAACGCAGCTAGCTCTTTATTCGCACGAAGTAATGGCCGCTATCGACAGGGGATCTCAAGTTGATTCCGTATTTCTAGATTTCCGGAAAGCTTTTGACACCGTTCCTCACAAGCGACTTCTAATCAAGCTGCGGAGCTATGAGGTATCGTCTCAGTTGTGCGACTGGATTCGTGATTTCCTGTCAGGATGGTCGCAGTTCGTAGTAATAGACGGCAAATCATCGAGTAAAACTGAAGTGATATCAGGTGTTCCCCAGGGAAGCGTCCTGGGACCTCTACTGTTCCTGATCTATATAACTGACCTGGGTGACAATCTGAGCAGTTCTCTTAGGTTGTTCGCAGATGATGCTGTAATTTACCGTCTAGTAAGGTCATCCGAAGACCAGTATCAGCTGCAAAGCGATTTAGAAAAGATTGCTGTATGGTGTGTCAGGTGGCAGTTGACGCTAAATAACGAAAAGTGTGAGATGATCCTCATGAGTTCCAAAAGAAATCCGTTGGAATTCGATTACTCGATAAATAGTACAATTCTCAAGGCTGTCAATTCAACTAAGTACCTGGGTGTTAAAATTACAAACAAATTCAGTTGGAAGGACCACATAGATTATATTGTCGGGAAGGCGAGCCAAAGGTTGCGTTTCATTGGCAGGACACTTAGAAGATGCAACAAGTCCACTAAAGAGACAGCTTACACTACACTCGTTCGTCCTCTGTTAGAATATTGCTGCGCGGTGTGGGATCCTTAGCAGGTGGGATTGACGGAGGACATCGAGAGGGTGCAAAGAAGGGCAGCTCGTTTTGTATTATCGCGTTATAGGGGAGAGAGTGTGGCAGATATGATACACGAGTTGGGATGGAAGTCATTACAGCATAGACGTTTTTCGTCGCGGCGAGACCTTTTTACGAAATTTCAGTCACCAACTTTCTCTTCCGAATGCGAAAATATTTTGTTGAGCCCAACCTACATAGGTAGGAATGATCATCAAAATAAAATAAGAGAAATCAGAGCTCGAACAGAAAGGTTTAGGTGTTCGTTTTTCCCGCTCGCTGTTCGGGAGTGGAATAGTAGAGAGATAGTATGATTGTGGTTCGATGAACCCTCTGCCAAGCACTTAAATGTGAATTGCAGAGTAGTCATGTAGATGTAGATGTAGATGTAGATGTATTCTGCGATAATACAAAACGTGCTGCCCTTCTTTGAACTTTCTCTGTATACTCTTTTAATGCTGTCTAGTAGGGATCCCACATCGCTCAGCAGTACTCCAAAAGAGGACATACAAACGTAGAGTAAGCAGTCTCTTTAGTAGATCTGCTACATAAAACACTGGTTTAGGTTTGCCTTCCACATTACATTTTCTATGTGTTATTTCCAATTTAAGTTGTTCCTAATTGCAATTCTTAGGTATTTAGTTTAATTTATGGCCTCTATATTTGATTGATTTATCGTGCAAGCGAAATTTAACGGATTACTTTTTGGCACCCACGTGGATGACTAACACTTTTCATTATTTAGTATCAATTGCCAGTTTTTGCATCATTCAAATATATTTTCTAAATCGTTCTGTAATTTGTTTTGATCGTCTGATGACTTTATTAGACAATAAACGACAGCAACATCTCCAAACAACCTAAGACCGCTTCTCAGATTGCCACCTAAATCGTTTATATACATTGGGAACAGCGAAGGGCTTATAACACTACCTCGCGGAACTCCAGAAATCACTGCTGTTTTACTCGATGACTTTCTGTTAATTACTACGAACTATGATCTCTCTGACAGGAAATCACGTATCCAGTCGCATAACTGGGATGAAATTCCGTAAACATGCAAGCATAACAAGTCTCTTGTTTTTTACTGTGTCAAAAGTGTTTTGGAAATCTAAAAAAACGGAATCCATTTGAAATCACTGTGTCTGCTTCCATAGCGCTCCTAAAATCATGCGATACTCGCACAGGGAGGGTGTTATTTATGTTTCTCGTCAGGCTGCCTTGGCCTCTGCATGAAATACATTAGGGCAGTGTCAATATTTGAAACAGTATGTATAAGTCGACGAAATGTTCCTTCGGACATGCATGCATGGGAATACATTTCATGAATTCTGATCGTCAGCAGTGTCTGCTTCATACAAGGCTACATGTCCGAAGGTAAATTACACCGAAATACAAGGGCACTGTCAAATACAGATACTGTAGTAACATGTTTCATGGCAAAGCCATTGCAGCCTGACTGGAAGAGTACATAATTCTTGCTTTGTGCAGAAATCACATAATAGTGCAAGTAATATGGAATGCAGACACTAGTACATATGGAGATTTTGGTCGGTTATAGAAGTGTGCTCAGATAACCGGAGTTTTTAAGGTGACCATTGGAGACAAGTGGGAAATCCTGGTTCAAGTACTCGTGCGGTAGAAGTTTCCGTAAGATTCCTGAAACTGTGTAGCTGTTGTGGTACCGTTTTCACCAGTTGCGAATGCATTTCATAACTTAATATGCATCCTAGAAGTGATGTTGTGTTGAAGTATGCAGGCAGAGCGCTAATATACTGCTAATTAGATAAAGATTTGATTGTAGGAATTGTTTAGACCTTAACACGGAAAATAATTTAAGACTCTCTTCCCATAACTGTGAACGAAGGAGTTAATTTATGCGGATGCTTAAACTGTTACATGCCATTTATCATTCTTTCATAAACGTTTTTACTATATAGCAGAGTATAAAACATGCACACATCATTCAATAATTGAATTTACTGTTTACAAACATGCCTAATGTTACGTTAAGGCCGTAGTCCCTTAAACCGTCATAGTGCATCACCTGCTTTTCCACTAAGTATAACAAAATTACTGTTAACAATGCTTCTCAGAGAAATGTGAAAAGAGATTACTTCAAGCATGCTGTACCTCAAACAAATTAGAAACGCATCACAGAAAACATGCGAAAATTTCAGAAGGAAGTAATGTTTATAAAAAAAAATATAAAAATGCCATTCCATTACAAAATACGGATAGTGATTCGAATAATGTGGAACTATTTCCAGAAATGCTTGATCAAACGTACACTACGGCCTATTAAAATTGCTACACCAGATGATAAACGGGTATTCATTGGAGCAATATATTATACTAGAACTGACATTTTCACGCAATTTGGGTGAATAGATCCTGAGAAATCAGTACCCAGAATAACCACCTCCGTCCGTAATAACAACCTTAACACGCCTGGGCATTCAGTCGAACAGAACTTGGATCATGTATACAGGTACAGCTGCCCATGCAGCTTCAACACGATACCACAATTCGTCAAGAGTAGTGAGTGGCGTATTGCGACGAGGCAGTTGCTCGGCCAAAATTGATCAGCTGTTTTCAATTGGTGAGAGATGTGTAGAATGTGCTGGCCAGGGGAGCAGCCGAAAATTTTCTGTATCCAGGAAGGCTCGTACAGAACATGCGGTCGTTCAGTATTCTTCTGAAATGTAGGGTTTCTCAGGGATCGAATGAAGGGTAGAGTCACGGGGCGGAACACGTCTGAAATGTAACTTCCACTGTTCAAAGTGCCGTCAATGCGAACCAGAGGTTACCGAGAAGTGTAACCAATGGCACCCCATACCATCACGCTGGGTGACACGCCAGTATGGCGATGATGGATACACGCTTCCAATGTACATTCACGGCTATGTCGCCAAACATGGATGCGACCATCATGACGATGTAAACAGAACCTGGATTCATCCGAAAAAATGACGTTTGGGCATTCGTGCACCCAGGTTCATCGTTGAGTACACAATCGCAGGCGCTCCTGTCTGTGATGCATCGTCAGGGGTAACTGCAGCCATGGTCTCCGAGCTAATGGTCCATGCTGCTGCAAACGTCGTCGAACTGTAGGTGCAGATGGTTGTTGTATTGCAAACGTCCCCATCTGTTGACTCAGGGATCGAAACGTAGCTGTACGATCAGTTACAGCCATGCGGATAAGATGCCTGTCATCTTGGCTCTAGTGATACGAGGCCGTTGGGATCCAGCACGGCGTTCCGTATTACCCTCATGAACCCACCGAGTCCATATTCCGCTAACAGTCATTGGATCTTGCCCACCGAGAGCAGCAATGACACGATACGATAAACCGCAATCGCGATAGGCTAAGCTCCGGCCTTTAACGAAGTTGGAAACGTGATGGCACGCATTTATCCTCGTAACACGAGGCATCAGAACAACGTTTCACCAGGCAACGCCGGTCAACTGCTGTTTGTGTATGAGAAATCGGCCCGCAACTCGTGGTCGTGAGGTAGCGTTCTCGCTTCCCACGCCCGGGTTCCCGGGTTCGATTCCCGGCGGGGTCAGGGATTTTCTCTGCCTCGTGATGGCTGGGTGTTGTGTGATGTCGTTAGGTTAGTTAGGTTTAAGTAGTTCTAAGTTCTAGGGGACTGATGACCATAGATGTTAAGTCCCATAGTGCTCAGAGCCATTTTGTTTGAGAAATCGGTTGGAAACTTTCCTCGTGTGAGCGCGTTGTAGGTGTCGCCACCGGTGCCAACCTTGTGTGAATCCTCTGAAATGCTAATCATTTGCATACCACAGCATCTTCTTCCTGTCGGTTAAATTTCGCGTCTGCGGCACGTCATCTTCGTGGTGTAGCAATTTTAAGGACCAGTAGTGCAAATACGGATCCTAGCCAAGCCTGCAGGTTGCTTTGTTGTGTACTGTGCACTGTGCTCAGTACGTTGTAAGTGGAAGTCGTGGTCGGGACACAGTGTTCTGTGCAGTTCTTAGTGCATTGCGTCAGAGCTAAGTCCATTCGCAAGTGGATAAATTGTTGGTGTTCGTACGGAGGGTACTTCCGTTGTGAAGACTGTAGAATGTCTGATGTTTCATGAGACAATGTATCGAAGGTTATTACCGCATATTGGGAAAGCGGAAAAACGTCATCCACTAAGCTACAACAGGGTGAAGGTGTGTTTTAATTGATCGTGACGGATGATCGTTGAAGAGAGCTGTGACGAAAAATAAGAGGACGACGGCTACGAAGGTCACTGCAGAACTAATAACGACAACAGCACCGAAATAACGCGACGGAAGCTCTGTAAGCAGGGAACCGCAGTGCATGCTGGAATTCCAAGACCACTCATCGGTGCTGCAAAAGGTCGTAAGTAGGAAACATCGTACCGAAGTCATTACAGAGCAACATAAAAGAGTCATTTGGTCGGAAATGGTTTGCGGCTTCTGGCTGACCTTTAACCCTAGAGTGAAAAATGGCAGGGTTTCACTGATGATTTGGGCAGCCACATCGTGGTACTCCTCGGGCCCCACGGTCACTCTGCAAGTTTGCATTGCTGCCAAGGACAATGTGACGGTCAGGTCGATAGCATGGCAGAATATTAGCTCCCCGACAGTGATGCTCCGTTCGAAGACGAAACGCCCGTAGTTCACACGACTCTCACCGTGATTTTGTGAGTACGACGGTGAATTGTCACATCCCCCGTGAGTACCCCGCCTACCATTCTTCAATATTACTCAGCCTTTGTGGCCTTTTGGCACTATATTTCAGAAGTAACAGTACACGATTCCCATGAAAACGGTTCAGGAACTGTATTCATTCATTCCGAGCCGACTGGAAGCTCTTTTGAACGTCACTCGGTTTCCTTTACACGTGGTAAAGTGTTTTTCGTGTTTCCATATTTTTACCCTGCACCAGTACAAAGCGTACTCTTTACACACGCCCCAGGTTTCAGTGACTTAACCTGCCAAGGATACACTACTGGAAATTAAAATAAGAACACCGTGAATTCATTGCCCCAGGAAGGGGAAACTTTATTGACACATTCCTGGGGTCAGATACATCACATGATCACACTGACAGAACCACAGGCACATAGACACAGGCAACAGAGCATGCACAATGTCGGCACTAGTACAGTGTATATGCACCTTTCGCAGCAATGCACGCTGCTATTCTCCAATGGAGACGATCGTAGAGATGCTGGATGTAGTCCTGTGGAACGGCTTGCCATGCCATTTCCACCTGGCGCCTCAGTTGGACCAGCGTTCGTGCTGGATGTGCAGACCGCGTGAGACGACGCCTCATGCAGTCCCAAACATGCTCAATGGGGGACAGATCCGGAGATCTTGCTGGCGAGAGTAGTTGACTTACACCTTGTAGAGCACGTTGGGTGGCACGGGATACATGCGGACGTGCATTGTCCTGTTGGAACAGCAAGTTCCCTTGCCGGTCTAGGAATGGTAGAACGATGGGTTCGATGACGGTTTGGATGTACCGTGCAGTATTCAGTGTCCCCTCGACGATCACCAGAGGTGTACGGCCAGTGTAGGAGATCGCTCCCCACACCATGATGCCGGGTGTTGGCCCTGTGTGCCTCGGTAGTACGCAGTCCTGATTGTGGCGCTCACCTGCACGGCGCCAAACACGCATACGACCATCATTGGCACCAAGGCAGAAGCGACTCTCATCGCTGAAGACGACACGTCTCCATTCGTCCCTCCATTCACGCCTGTCGCGACACCACTGGAGGCGGGCTGCACGATGTTGGGACGTGAGCGGAAGACGGCCTAACGGTGTGCGGGACCGTAGCCCAGCTTCATGGAGACGGTTGCGAATGGTCCTCGCCGATACCCCAGGAGCAACAGTGTCCCTAATTTGCTGGGAAGTGGCGGTGCGGGCCCCTACGGCACTGCGTAGGATCCTACGGTCTTGGCGTGCATCCGTGCGTCGCTGCGGTCCGGTCCCAGGTCGACGGGAACGTGCACCTTTCGCCGACCACTGGCGACAACATCGATGTACTGTGGAGACCTCACGCCCCACGTGTTGAGCAATTCGGCGGTACGTCCACCCGGCCTCCCGCATGCCCACTATACGCCCTCGCTCAAAGTCCGTCAACTGCACATACGGTTCACGTCCACGCTGTCGCGGCATGCTACCAGTGTTAAAGACTGCGATGGAGCTACGTATGCCACGGCAAACTGGCTGACACTGACGGCGGCGGTGCACAAATGCTGCGCAGCTAGCGCCATTCGACGGCCAACACCGCGGTTCCTGGTGTGTCCGCTGTGCCGTGCGTGTGATCATTGCTTGTACAGCCCTCTCGCAGTGTCCGGAGCAAGTATGGTGGGTCTGACACACCGGTGTCAATGTGTTCTTTTTTCCATTTCCAGGAGTGTAGTTTGCAGCACGTCGGGAGTGGATCAGTGCGTCAGCAGGTGGAAGAGTAACGTTTTCGGAAATGATAATCAGAGACATCAGACAGATTTCTATTCCTGCTAAAGGGGTCGAATCGGAACACCTGGAGAATCGAGCATTTGCTCGGAAGGTGGCCGCTACGATCAGAGACCCCGACGGTAGGACGGGAGTGCAGCAGAGCCCCGCGTCCCACTGATCGGAAGCCAGTAACCGACGGAGCGTGGCGATGTTTGCTCAGCCCACAATTTCCACTCTCTGGTTGGCCACGTACTGAGAAAGAGGTCTCCCTCGACCGGCAACCCCGACCATGTGAACGCCGGGAGGTCGGCGTCGCGAGCTGAGCCTGTGGGAGAGATGCGAACGAGTTTCGTGGCACCCAACACGAAGTGGAGTAACAAAAAACTGTGAATCTTCCTGGCAGATTAAAACTGTGTGCCGGACGGAAACTCGAACTCGAGACTTTTTCCTGTAGCGGGCAAGTGCTCTGTGACGTTTGGAAGCTAGGGGGCGAGGTACTTGAGGAAGTGAATCTCTGAGGACGGGTCGTAGGTGGTGCTCAGTTGGTATAGCACTCGCCTCCGAAAGGTAAAGATCTTACACACAGTTTTGATTTGCCAGGAAGTTTCATATCAGCGCACAGTCCGGTGCAGAGTGAAAATTTCTTTCGGGAAACATCCCCCGGGAAGTGGCAACGCCATGTCTGCGAAATATCCTTTCTTCAAGGGGTGCTTGTTCTGGGAGATTTTCAGAACAAATTCTGTGAAGTTTGAAAATTACTATAACACTATTTGTTTATGGTCGATCTAAATTTTTGTAATATTTTGCATTATAATGTTCTCTTATTGACACTATATTTTCCGTATATGTAAAGTGCGCTGTACTGGAGGTTCAAGTTCTTTGCATTCTATGTGAGTAATGTGTGTGAAGTACTATGTAACTTTTTTATTACGTTAAATAATTTTCTGATGACATTTTGTACTTAAAATATTTATGTGTGCCAACAGTTCATGGTGACGTAAATTTAACAATTATAAGAAATGGTCCACGCATGAACCATGGACCTTGCCGTTGGTGGGCAGGCTTGCGTGCCTCAGCGACATAGAGAGCCGTACTGTACGTGCAACCACAACGGAGGGCTATCTGTTGAGAGGCCAGACAAACGTGCAGTCCCTGAAGAGGGGCAGCAGCCTTTTCAGTAGTTGCAGAAGCCACAGTCTGGATGACTGACTGGTCTGGCCTTGTAACACTAACCAAAACGGCATTGCTGTGCTGGTACTGCGAACGGCTGAAAACAAGAGGAAACTACAGCTGTAATGTTTCTCGACGACATCCAGCTTTACTGTATGGTTAAATGATGATGGCATCCTCTTGGGTAAAATATTCCGGAGGTATAATAGTCCCCCCTTCGGATCTCCGAGCGGGGACTACTCAGGAGGACTTCGATATCAAGATACAGGAAACTGGCGTTCAATGGATCGGAGCGTGGAATGTCAGATCCCTTAACTGGGCAGGTAGGTTAGAAAATTTAAGAAG